>NC_056741.1:931244306-931379306 GCF_019279795.1 Protopterus annectens | reverse complement strand
ACACATGTTTTCAGGGATGGAAAACCTTTATTTGTGTACTATTAAAGTTCTATATACTATTGCTACTGTAATTGGGATTGTCTTCACAGATATGGTGTGTGTGGGATGTCACATCTGCTTTCCACATGTGTGCCATTGGCTACTCACAGACGTCCTAAGGACATTATAGTAAAGTACCGCTGCTATCACATACTGCCCCTGTCGACTGCAGCAGAGATATTGGCCAATATGTGTGAACATTCTGACACACTCTGTACAGTCCAGAGGTATACACAGAACCCCTTAGTGCAAAACATGTGTACCATGCCTGACAATATGGATGTTAACAGCCATGTAGATAGGTATAACACATAACCACTGGTATACATATGCCATCATAGGTTATGCATTCACACAGCCCTGTCTGGCCTGTCACGTAATAACCACTGGTACAGGGTTGCCATGGCCACATACTACCCACAAGATATTGACATGCAGCTGTACAGCATCCCATTGCTCTGTCTGACATACATGACTGTTAACGGAGGCCCGGCAGCAGTACATCTGGCAAGTATCTGCACATGGCATCTCAGTGGCTAAGTACACTAAGCTGCTAGGCATGTAACAATACACTGTGCAGGCTACAGGCAGACTCTCTCAACACTGGCCTACATCTCCTATGGGGGGATGCACATGTACCTGCACTTATAGCAGGCTATACAGGCATGTCACAGCACAGGGTAAGATACACCTGTGTGAAAGTGCATAACCACAACCAATGAGAACACAGCCACAGCCACATATGGCAAGCTAGCATAATATTACAGTATATGTCCTATATGTTCAACACCATCCTCATATGTGCCACTCACACACTAACCCTACATATACTGGGTGGCTACACAGTTTGGTCTGATGGCTGACTGTGGTATGGGACACGTATGTGTATAGCCCTACAAACATGTAAGCCAATATGGTAACATACAGTGGAGCAGCTTGTAACATCAGATAGGACAGGATGTAGGACGTTGACAACTACCACAGTCTGTACACAGGCCAAGCTACATATTAACAATACACACACACTGTCAACATTCACCATAAGTACACAGACCTCAATACTGTACAAACAACCACAGTATGTCCAGTTTATGTCATCAAATATAACCCCTACTGTAAATAACATGTGTAGCAGTCTGATATCTCACTAGCTTGTTATCAGATATGATGACACTAATTATGGTGCACAGCACATATGCACCTCTTCATGCACGACATATGTACAAAGGTTGACAGAGTTGTGGCTGGAAGCACATACACAGGGCCAGTATTGATACGTTGCTGTGATAACCTCATACATTTACTGTTGTAACAAGGTTTGTTGCAACATATGTCCTATGAGAGATATGTAGTCGGTAACTGTCACAGCTTTCACCATCTACAGACTACAATCCTCACACTACCTTCTGCAGTCCACAGATAGATGCTTCATGGGTAACACATGAAACCAAAGGCACAACACACTGCCCAGTCTGCAGATGACCCTGCAGATGGGGATTCCTCACAAACATGGAACTGACATGGCAGGTATTGAGACATGTATGACAGCTATATCCAGACAAACACTGTTAAACCAACATTACTCCAAATGCAGTATAGCAGCACTTACAGACTTTAGTCAGGTCAGGCACAACCCCTCCTGTGTGTTGCCCTGTTTGCACAGTGTATGTTGTTAGAGGTAAATCCCCAAATCATCTGAGATGCTGTTTGCCAAACAACATATCTAGTTCCTGCTCACAGTGAATGAAAAGAGCCAACACCAACATGATGTACCTAGTTATTGGAGTGTGTTTCCATGCAACTGGCTATGGGAATGTTACCACAGCTGTTCCACATGCAATCAGCTAGGGACGGGCTGCAATTCATGCAGAGGCCATCAGCTGATCATGAGCATCACTTAAAATGCACATGCTGCTGCCTAAAAAAAGCAGGTGTACATCTACACATCCACCAGAGAGGGAGTGGGAGAGGCAGACAGAGGCAAATACAGGTCAGGGACGGGTGAGAGAGTAAAACCTAAGCATGTTTGTGTCACACACCTACCAACACAGGGTATCAAACCCCTGACGACTATGTTGTGCTATCACAGTTCTATGGAGTTATTGGATGTGCCGCATGGGTTACGTGTGGGGGAGCCCTCAGAACATAAATGTGACATCTGCGACAGGGATACAGTTGCTATATGGTAGGTGACATACACGTGCCTATCCACATGAATAGGTGCCAGCATCAACACAGCCACATTGTCACAGGGACACACACACATTGACACACTTGGTAGGGCCAAGATTACAACTCATCAGTAGTGGGGTTGCCACAACACATAACTGTGCAGGTATCACATGCTCCATATTGGTCATACCGAGCTTGTATGGGCAAAGGGTATGGGGAGGTGTCTGACATCAGACATCATGCTTCAGTATGCCAATAGGGGTGGTAGGGAGTGGATGTCAACATACGCAACATACAACACCCACACAAACACACAGGGTACAGTACTGACATGCATGGGTGCATGTCTGCACTGTTTGTGGTGGTCGACTGTGCCAGACAGCTGTACAAGGCTAGGCCATGGGTATACCTTGGCATCAGGCCACATGACAATGGTCTGCATTGTGGCTCAGGGCTGTAGTGTCTGCATTTGCCCACATAGGTGGGTATTGTATGCCCCATCCAGTCACCTGGGTGACTATTGTGTGTGGCCAATGCTGTGCATGTATGTGTTCCTTAGTCCATGACATGGATGGTGTATGGGATGTGCACACCTCCCAGATGCATGTACAGTGACATGTGGAACTGTACCTGGGGTGTCTGCCCCATGTTAACACAGATTATCATCAGATGTGCCAGTCTTGCCCACCTGTGATGGGAACTGGTAATGGGCAGCAGGTATCCTCCACCTACATTGATAGCATGGTAATGGCATTCTCTGGTGTCAGTGGCATTTGTCAATACAGGGCATGTTATCAGGCATGGTATGTCCTTTGTGGGTCACATTTGATGGCACCACATGTGTTGCAGTTGTCCATTGGGGAACATGGGGAAGGAGTACTGTCTGCATGTACATGCATATTGGACACATAGACAGGGTGCCATGCCCTCTCTAGCCCACAGCTATCACCCCATAGTTACTATCAGTGGCCAATATGCAGTGTACTACCCACATATTGGCTGTTGCCTAGGCATGTGTCTGTGTATGAGACATGGGCTGGGAATGTGCTCTGGGTAATATTGTGATTGCATGACCTTGATGTCACATGTATGGGTATGGCTTTGCACCCCAGCCTCTCAGTTATTTCACATATGTTATCCCTGTATGGTGGACATTGTGATATATAGTAGGGCAAGATATAAGAAATATGCAAAACTCACTCCACGTTTGCTACAGGTGTCACACACTCACAACCACCTCCACAGGATACGAGTTACAAACACAGACACACATACATGTCTGGGAGTAGAACCCCTACCTAACTAGCGTATTACACTGCAGCACTGTGCAGTTATAGTACGAGCCACAGGCATTACTGGAGAACTCTTTCCCCAAAGGTGCACTTCACAATGAATGACATCAGCAGGATTGCCAAAGTAGGCCGTTTGAAATGTACTGTGTGACTAGCCTAAACTTCATTGCTCCCTACACAGACAGTGACACACACACACAAAACATCTACAACTGACATGGGTGGGTATAGACCCCCTGACAGAGATCTATATCACACTACAGCATGAAGCTGTTAAATAACGCACCACGGGGATTACTGGAAAATTCCTTTCCCAAAGGTGTATTTCACAATGAATGACATCAGCCGGATTGCCAAAGTAGGCCATTTGAAATGTACTCTGTGTGACTAGCCTAAACTGCATTGCTCTCTACAGAGACAGTGACACACACACAAAACATCCACCACTGACATGGGTGGGTATAGAACCCCTGACAGAGGTCTATATCACACTATAGCATGGAGCTGTTATAGGACGCACCACAGGGATGACTGGAGAGTTCTATCTCCAAAGGTGTATTTCACAATGAAAGAGATCAGCAGGATTGCCAAAGTACGCTATTTGAAATGTACTGAGTGTGACTAGCCTATAATCCATTGCTCCGTACACAGACATTGAAACACACACAAAACATCCACAACTCAAATAGGTGGGGATGGAACCCTACCACAGTTTTAAATCACACTACAGCAGTACGCAGTTATGGCATGCGCTATAGAGTTTACTGGGTTACAACCTTCCCAGAGGTGTATTTCTAGAAGGGTGACATCAGCAGCCTTGCCAAAGTTGAGTATATGAATTGTAAGGAGTGTGAGTACCCTAAAAAGCATTGCTCTCTACATAGACAGGGTGAGACAGACACACACACACACACACACACACACACACACACACACACACACACACACACACACACACACACACCTCATCTGGGATTAGGACACCTACCTAACTAATTTACCACACTACAGCAGGACGCAGTTACAGGACACGATACAGAGATTACTGGACTACAACCTTTCCAGAGGTGTATTTCTAGGTGGGTGACAAAGCAGCCTTGCCAAAGTTGAGTATATGAATTGTAAGGGGTGCGAGTGCCCTAAAAAGCATTGCTCTCTACACAGACAGGGTCAGACAGACTCACACACAAACACTTGCCATGTCTGAGATTAGAACACCTACTTAAATATTTTATCACACTATGGCAGTACACAGTTACAGGACACGCTATAGAGATTACTAGGCTGCAGCCTCCCCAGAGGTGTATTTCTAGGTGGGTGACAACAGCAGCCTTGCCAAAGTTGAGTATATGAATTGTAAGAAGTGTGAGTACCCTACAAAGCATTGCTTTCTACACAGACAGGATCAGACAGACACACACACACACACACACACACACACACACACACACACACACACACACACACACACACACTTGCCATGTCTGGGATTAGAACACGTACCTAACTACTTTATCACACTACAGCAGTTCCTAGTTACAGGACACGCTACAGAGATTACTGGGCTGCAACCTTCCCAGAGGTGTATTTCTAAGTGGGTGACATCAGCAGCCTTGCCAAAGTTGAGTATATGAATTGTAAGAAGTGTGAGTACCCTACAAAGCATTGCTTTCTACACAGACAGGATCAGACAGACAGACAGACACACACACACACACACACACACACACACACACACACACACACACACACACACACACACACACTTGCCATGTCTGGGATTAGAACACGTACCTAACTACTTTATCACACTACAGCAGTTCCTAGTTACAGGACACGCTACAGAGATTACTGGGCTGCAACCTTCCCAGAGGTGTATTTCTAAGTGGGTGACATCAGCAGCCTTGCCAAAGTTAAGTATATGAATTGTATGGAGTGTGAGTACCCTAAAAGGGATTGCTCACTACACAGTCAGACACGCACACAAACATACACACTCTTGCCATGTCTGGGGTTAGAACTCCTACCTGACTAGTTTATCACACTACAGCAGTACGCAGTTATGGGATGCACCATGGAGATTATGGGGCTACATTGCTCCCAAAGGTATATTCCACATTGGATTACCTCAGCAGGCTTGTCATAGTAGGGCTATGGGGAGGGCAGTGTGCTTGCATGGGCCATAACCCATTAATCTAGGGGTTAAAATGCCACATGCGGGCACACACGGGGTCATATTTTACAGGTACATGTAAACAGCTACTAGATGACTACTTCCTTGTGCAGTCATGTTGCACAGCTGACACGTGCACCACATAGTTTGTAATGCTGACAGATACTGGTGGGAAGTATCTGCAGTGAGTGACATCTGCACTTCATGTGTTTGTGACTCTTTTGCTGTGTGCTGGGTGGGACAGACCTGGATGGCACCTTGTCACAGTCACCCTCTTCCATACATCTATGTACATCTACCTTTGGCTTATTATAGTGTGTTGTCCTGACATATATGTCTGTATTCCTATCCACTGTGTGTGCAAGGCATGAGTGGTGCATACTGACGAGTGTCTGCACTAACAACTGCAACTGCCAGATATGTCTGGTTCACTGGTGTTTGCAGACATGGCCTTTATGTGTTTAAGTGTGTGAACATGCCCAGTATAACCTTTCAGTATGTTGTTGACTGACATTTCTTTCATTTCTCTAAGTGTATGAGCATGCCCAGTATGGCCATCTGTACTGAATGTGTGGATCATGTCCAGTTAGTTTGTGCTGCAGTGCTGACCTTTATGTTGTACACCAACAGGTAGCATGCTGTCTCTGCAGGGTATCCATCAATCATTTGGCTTTGACTGTTACTACATTGATGCATGGCTGCTATTTCCTGGTTTAACTTCTTTTGTCTTTCTGTAAAACACGGTGCATGGTGTGCACACCTGCTTAGGCTTTGTAAAGAGTGTTGGGCAGGTTTAGACACACCCCCTAGCTTAGCTGTGATAAGCTAGGAGGAAACCCGAGCCACGGGGCTCCAATCCATTTACAGTATGCCTGACACACACCCCATGATGTCACCTACCTCCTAGGCTTGCACCAAGCCATTCCCACTCTTACACTCTTGGGACCTGACTCACATGCCGGGGAGAACTGGGATTCATTATTTTTCCCCTCATTTGCATAGGATTGCCTGCTAATGCATAGTTACATGTCTCATACTGAGCCTCCCCCTTAGTAACCACTACTCACTGGCCAGGTTGTCCTCTGCCTGCCATTGACTTGCATGGCAGAATACTGGTTTTAGTTAGAATGCTTATTTTAGGTTTATTTTATTATTTTCCTCCTGATTTCGTTTGCGTGCCGATGCCTTACCCTTAAATAGCCAAAATCGGCTACAAAAAAATAACAGTTAATTTTTTTTAATTTTGTTCGCTTTTTGCAATGCCAGTGGCCTTATATTTGGCCATTGGCATGCTTACTACACGATATGCAGCCTTTATTTGGAGCTGTCAGACCTCCATTTTGGATTTTGCAGAAATGTACTCGTTTACTAACCGAGTACATTTCTGCAGATTGCATTAGTCTTGCACGGACTGTTGCGAGCTTCCTGGATTGCAAATTCACCTCATTTGCATGGATTTCACCTGCAAATGGGGTGATTTGCATACCAGGGCTTAGTCCTTGCAAGATTAGTGCAGGAGCGCTCATGCACACTCCTGCAGGCTGTTCCTGGATGGCATGACAGACATATTGCCTGCTTGAGCTCCTGCACCAATCTTGCACTCCATGCAAGCTTTTGAGAATCTGGGGGATTGTTTCTAATGTTATTCTTTTTTGCATTTTCTCTTCTTTCTGTATGTTAATGCTGCTGAATGTAAAACCATCGGTGACTAAACACACTGAGAATCAAAAACTATGTAAATTGATGTCACATAAATGCATTAATATTCTAACAATGCTGATGTATTTTTCAATATTGATAATAGGCAGTTGTTTTTTAACTTATTAATCATCTACAAAGAGAAGCCATAAAGCCATACAGAAGTCTAGAGTCATGGATTGTGGAACACTATATAGCTAATGCTCATAATAATTTCTCATATTGAATAAGTATAACATATAATCACATGACACAAAGTTCAGATAAAGTTTTGAGTAAGTGAATCAACAATATCATATCCATGATGGTGTCAGAAGAACAGATTTTGCCTTATATTTAACATGAGGTGGCCCAGTAGATTATTATTCAGGAAGCAGAAGAACAGAGATACAGCTCTCTTCCTAGAAAGTGTAGGAGTCTTTGAGATGCACTTGCTTTAAGATTCACATCAAATTCATATTTGGCTTGCATTTCTCAGTAAATATGTGTTGGGTGTTGGCTAGAACTCCATTTCTTTATTAATGTCTTTCACCAGTTTCAAAATCAGCATAAAGCACTACATTAACAGATTTCTGGAAATCTGCCCTACAGGGTAAGACAATTAAAAAAAAAACATTTCATTATTAAAACAAACTGCAGGATTCACGAAGCCTCCGTGTAAGAGTTAGCAAGTCTTACACGGAGGCTGCAGTTAAATGGGTGATGTCAGCATGCCATGCATATTCATGAGGGCGTGCTGAATCACACCCTAGGCTAACACGGTCCATGTAGCAATGTTGGGGGCGTGTCTGCATGGCGAGACCTGCAAAGGGACACGCCCCCAGAAGAATCACAGTCCCAAAAGGAAACTCCCATGAGCGAGTCCGCGGAAATGTCAAGAAACACAACAGCACACATGCCCCTACAGACTATTAACCCAACTGAAATGTAAAACATAAAAATTAACAGTTTAATTTTTTTTTATTTCAAAAATGTTTGCCCGTAATTGCGCTCGTTTGCACGGGTGTGCCCTTCGCTCAGCCACAGTTAGCAGTCATTGAAAAAGCATATAAGCTCTAAATATCCAAAATAAACCAAATAGCAATAGCATAGCGGTAGAGACGTCAGCCAAAGAGGAGGTTTGAGCCCCAACAGCATCATTTTTTATTTTTAGTGAAATAAGTACAAAACAATCCCCTGACATATATGTATATATATACAATTATAATTTAAGTAAAATGCAATGAAATGGGCCATGTTTTATGAAGAACTCTGACACAATAAAAAAATAAAATATTTTATAAGTGCCCATAGCTGAGCTGTTCTCTAACAAGCTGAGTATGTTTGCCCACAGGTGACCAGTGGTTTAACAGGTGTAATAGGAGTGCCCGGAGTTGAGCAGTGCTTTAACACACTGAATGTGTGTGCCCATAGTTGTGCAACATTTCTCACAGTGTAATATGCATGCTCACAGCCAAATAACGCGTTAACCAGCGTAACCAGTTTGCGCGGAGCTGCCCAGTGCACCAACCGGCTTATCGGCGGGCAACGTTGAGCAACCTGTATCAAAGCCACCTTTAAACAGACACACCTCCTAGCCTGTCTAGACAGTAGTAAAATAAAAAAGCAATGCCCAGGATAGAACCCAGGATACTGTGCATCATAGTCAAAGTACTGAACGACTAAGCCATGACAGCTGTACTGAAAAATGCAGTATTAGCATATATATGGGAATGAATGGAAATAGAAGCATGACAAAGCAGGTTTTGTGAAGCTGATACAATTCCAAAATGGCCAGTCACAGATAAGTGCGGGAAAAACGGCATATATAAGCCCCATAGGCGGGAATACACAACATAACTGATTGTGGAACCTATTTGCAGTCAGGATGGGAGGTGTAAGAGAGGGTAGTCGCTTTCGAGCACAGAGGTGGGGTGTTGAGGAGTCCAAATACATGGTTTGGCTCCTAGTCCACGATCATGAGGCTCAACTCATGCAGGGCCAGGTTCTGTGGGGTGCATATAGGGCAGAGGCGTGGAACCGGTTGGCACATGATCTCACCAGTGCCACAGGCATACCAAGGACTGGTGAACAGGTCCGTCACCACCATGCGGACCTGAAGAGATGGAAGCAGGACCAACTGAACCGTTGGATCCAGGAGGCCCGGCAATTGCCCAATGCCCCACTACTGAGTAAGTATCCATGTAATTATGTATGTAAAGAATTATCCTAGTTGATATTATGGAGATGTATGTTCCAATATTACTTCATTTATATTACAGCTGCAGGTGTGCGTTCTGCGAATCGGCGAGCCAATGGTGATAGGCTGGCGCAGTTGCGCCACCAGGCAGGTTAGTAATTATATTTCTGTAATTGTTATAAAATATAAGTGAGACAGCTTGTAAAAGAGGTCAGTGTAGTCACATATTAATAAAGTTCAAATAACACTAGAAGAAAGATTCTGCTAGTTCTGTATGATTAGATAAATGATGCAGCCTGTAATCCAGAAATAAAAAGTAAACAAGTCTGAAATAGTGATTACCCACCTGAAGTGTAATATCAGATAACCTGCAGCAGCCTGAAAATCAGTGGTAAACAAGCTAAAGATAATAGACATGTGTCAAATACATCCCCTTAGAAAATCTGCCATATGAAATAAGTGAGTCTGTTGGAAAGGATTGTTGTAATCAGGTATGACATGTTAATAACGCCTAGAATAAAGTACCAACTTGAATAGTAAAAATAAAACAAGTGAGTGTGAGAAAGAGGTATAAATCAACCAAGAAAGCTGTTATAACTTCTGAATAAAGTATACTGCAGTCAGTACATAATGAAATGAATGAGACAGCCACAACCAAAAAGTGAAATGTTTGAAATAAAGTACTGAAGCTGGAATGTGTCTGTCCCACAATTTGTATATGTTGCTGTACCTTTGCAATATGAAGACAGTATGGTTGTATGAAATAATGAACATCCACAGTTGTCTAGAGCCATATAAATGAAATATAGCAGGATGCTGTACCTGAACATAGCCAGATATGAAATGTGTATGAATAAAAATGCAATGTATATTAATGTATCAGTAACAGTCCCATCACCAGCATTATTAAGGTTACATATAGGAAACTGTACTAAGACCTGTAGGGTATATATATATCTGCAGCTACTAGAGATGTACAGCATATGTATATGTAGTTAAAGTTGTTAATGAAATATTTCTTCACCCTACCCTATAGTCACAAATAATGCCATTCCACAACAAACTGGGTATGTGTATTCACAATCAATTCCTATGGACATTTGTCCTGTTGGTTCAAACATATTTGCATGTACATTGCTGCATGTACCCTGTTCACATATCTAAACCTGATGGCCTGTTGCCATCAGTCGACCCTGCATGCTGTTGAATTGCATACTGTTGTTCAAAGTATGCAAGTGTTATGCTTGCTGTTCAATGTTTGGAATTCATGGGTGTTTGGTTAGTGGGAATACTGATGCATGCTGTTACAACTAATTTTGAATGGTATTGTTTGTTACTAACCCAAAATGTCATAAAATATGGCTAAACATAGGACAACAGGGAAGGCGGGTTCCAGCGGACCCACCTCTCCCACCTCAGCTGGCGAGTGCACCTGGCACTAGTGCCCAGGCCGGAACCTCCTCCGTTAGCCCTGTGCCACCTTCGGGTGGAAGCACTGCAGGGGATGGGGCTCGTCCCCCCTCTGCAAGTGTGGCTAGAGGAGACTGTCCACTCACCCTCCAAAGTGTACGGTCTGTGGTGCGTAGCGAGATCAGGCATTCTGTGCTTGAACCCCTATGCCAGCTTGAAGCTCGGGTGGCACAACTCATGGGTTTCCCTGCTGCCCGTCCTACACAGCCCCTAGCACAGCCCCATCCTGGGCTGTGAAGGCACAGTGGCAACTGCCCATGGGTGGGGATCTCAGTTCCACTGTTGCCATCTGTGGGCTCATGGGCTCGCGATATCCCAAAATCCGTCCCTGTCAATTGTCCCCCCCACGTGTCATACACTGCCCCTGTATGCATCTTGTTTGTCTTGTCTGTTAACCTCCCCTACCTACCTCCCCAAATATACCTACTTCCTGTACCTCACATTCCACTCTCATTTGAAAAAAAAAAAGGGTACACTGTTCCCGCAAAAAAATTACGCCCCATACATAGCTGCCCATTTTGCAGACATGTCTGCTGGACATGTGAAGTAGTAATTACAATTGACTGTACAACATATTTTGTTGTCCTCACCCCTCTCTCAGGGGTGGAAGGTTTCAAATTTCACACCAAATTACAGACATATGCACAGCTGTTGCTGATAAAAAAATGGACAGCTATGGGCCTTTCCTACATCCTTCCTGCAAATCCCGAGCTTGTTTTCCTACTGTCCTACCCTCTTTGTACCCCCTTTTTCACCACTGTCCTATCTCCCCATTTTCTTTTCTTTCAAAGAAATTAGTGCGGGTGTGCGTGAGAGTAAGCACTTTTAAGCAGTTGTAAGTGGGAGTGCGCTTGTGTGCGCTTAGCTAAGCGTGTATGCGCGAAGCTAAGCGACAGTGCGCATGCGTGAGCTCCATGCAAACCAGCGCTAACCCACTTACAACTGCTTAAAAGTGCCTTAGTCACTCTGAATGACAAGGCCTGTAGTCTGCTCAGCAGCAAAATTAAATTCCTCTGTCAGTCTCAAACCCAGGACCTTGGAAAAGCTAGTCTGCATGACTTACCACTAATCCATAGCTGATATACAAGAACTTTGTGCTGAAAGCAATATATCATGAAATAGTAGGACTGAATGTAAAGGGAATATAGGAAGGCTATTACACAAAGCTTTTCTTGTATCTTTACTGGCAATTCTTGTGGATTTGTATAACATTAGTGTGAGAAGAGAAACAGCCATGCTAGTCGGTAGCTAGTAGGTAATAATGTGACAGTAGCATCTTGCAAACCACACACACTATCAGAGCAGGATAAACACTGCCATACTTGAACAGGTAAGAGGCCAGACCTCGCAGCTGGGACTGATTTACAGGGATGTCCCTGATTTGAAAACAAATGTTAACTGTGCCCCACTGACTCCCTGTGAAATGTACTAACAGTAGGCAGAAAGGTGTTTTGTCCCACATAATGGTAACTGTCAACTACTGAAAGTATGCACTACGTGCATGTCAGAAATTATGTATTAATACACATGCTCAAAATACCCCACAGTCACAACTGCAGAATATCTGAAATATATCACAGGTGTATCCCACTGATATGGACCATTCCCTGAGGTTGATAAAAGATACGCCTGAGAGTGAGTATCCGAGGCCTGCAAGTGTCACAAACTCACAGGCATATTCTGTCTGCTGTCACACACTTTGTGAATAGCTGTAGAATAGCTTCCACAAGCACACCCACATATAGGTGTACAACCCACAAATATCAAAGGAGGTATCGAACTAATAATAGAAGGACAGTATAGCAGTTTACAAGCACTGCATGTGCCTGCTATCCATAACTGTTAGTACAAAGTACAAGGTGCCATTACTGCTCAGCAGCAAAATAAAATACCCTTGTAGGTGTCAAGCCCCACACCTTGGCCAGACCAGACTGCATGCAGTACCACCAAACCACAACAAACATATAAGGAATTGCTGCTGAAAGAAATATAGCAAGCATTACAAGGAGTGAATGTGAATGGAAAATAGGAAAGCCATAGCAACACATTCCAGTAAAGACACCTAGCAGGCCTCCAAGGAGTGAATGTAAAGGCTAAATAGTGAAGCCATAGCAACAAATTGCAAGAGCCACTACTGTAAACCAGTTACTCCACAAGTCTCACAGGAAAGCACATACTCCCATTTAAACAGTATTAGTATTAGTAGGTGTCAGTTAACATACACACTGAGAAGAATAAACTGGAGGAAGCAATAGTCAGGTGTCAGTACAACATGCATGTCAGTGCCTACAACACAGCCTGAGATATGAGAGACATACCAACCTTTACACTCACACAACAGTGTCCACAGCATACCAGCATGGTCCCCACCTTGAAAATCTGAAAGGGCTACTTCAACCTCACCTAACATTTTATAGCACTGTCCTCAAATCACAGTGAGAACTGCAATTACCACACAGCAGGCTGCATGCAATTAGCAAATGCTGGCTAACAATTGGTGCAGAGGCCATCACATGCACATCTGCATATACCTACCAAAGCAGCCTGTACTCCCAGTCCACACATGCAATACGTTCATTGCAACAGCCGGAGGGAGAGACAGAGAGAGAGAGAGAAAAAAATAAATAAAAACAAATAAATAAAAAAAAAAACAAATGAGAGACACAGACTGCTGAAACTACAACATTACAGAACAGCAGGCTACCAAGCAGCAAGCCATCAAAAATAACAGTGTCCAACAAAGGTAATGTAAACTAATAATGTAATAGTCTACATACTGTGAACCCTCCATATGTGTTAGCAGTCTATATATATATATATATATATATATATATATATGAAGATGTGCATAAGGCAGGAGACATACTGCAACTGTTAGTGAAGGCTGGACATACATATGTATGTGAAGGATGCTATGTGCACATATCAATGTAGGTTGTAGTGCAACGTACAATGTAGGTTGTACAGTAATGAATGTTTAGCAGTATGTTTGTGTGTGTATTCGTATGTGTAAATAAAAAGGTATATATATATATATATATATATATATATATATATATATATATATATATATATATATATATATATATTATATGTATATGTATGTATATGTATGTATATTTATATATGTATCTATATATAATATGCATATATGTATACATAGATAGAGAGGGATGTAGAAATAAATCGACCCAGAATGATACCACAGTACAAGGACAAAATGATTGACCTCAACAATTAGCTAAGCTTCTGGTGTCATTCTAAGGGGATCCAGCATCTGTCTGCCTGGGATGACATGATCGACAGTCCATAATGCTTTGCCAGAGATGGCCTGCACCTGTCGCCCTCAGGATTCCGGATACTGGCTAAGATTCATGCCAACCCTATAGTGCCTTTGTCAGGCAAGGTTCAAATGACATATTCACCACTGTAAACAGTGACATCTGTGACATCTGTGCAGTGACAGAGACCTGGATCAAAGCTCCAAAGAGCACCCCTGCATTACCAGGCTTCAATTCATACCACACCTTTTGGACACCTAATCCAGAAAGAAGCACTAATGGTGGAGGTGTGCCCATATTCATTAAGGATATCCACACCTCCAGGCTAGTTGCACAGCATAATGCATCTGAGGTATCCGATTGCAACTAACTCTGGTCAAGACCACAATAAATCTTAGCTTACTACAGACCCCCCCACCATGCCCCAGGATTCACACCCCTCATTTCATGATACAATGGAAAGTATTGGGTACATCCCAACTCCCTAATAATGGCCGATTTCACCTACCCCACCATTAACTGGAAAAACTACTCCTGTACCAACTCTATTGCTCAACGTTTTCTAGAATTCATAAATACCAATGCCTTGGATCAACTTATTCACACCCCCACCAGGGGCAGCAGTATCCCAGACTTGGTCATCACCAACATGAGAAACCGGTGTTCCACACCAGAGGACAATTCCTCATTTGTCAGATCCGACCACAAGGTAATCAGCCTAGACATCCACATCCCACCCCCAGCCCCAATTAGGGACACCATCGTAACAAACTTCTCAAAAGCCAATGTCACACTTCTTAAGACAGAAGTGGACAACTGCATGACACCCATGCAGACGGACAATAGAGGTATGACTGCCGAATCCTACACAAATGCACTGTATAAGCACGTGCACGAGTGCATGGATCATGCTATCCCTAATAGAACCAAAATGTTATCCCCCAGACAAAGGAAGCCAGTCTGGTGGTCCTCTGCCATAAACATACTCTACATCAGAAGAAAGAACTGTTGCAAAAATAAGTAAATTCCCATGACTGGAGGAACTCCCTGGTCAACCTCAGTAAGAAGCTGAGATCCCTCATAAAATCCCCCATAGCTAGTTATGAAAACAAAATTGCCACTGACTCTAAAGACAACCACAAAGCATTCTATAGCTATGTCAAGAATCTAAATGGGAACACTCATATCTGCTTTGAGGTACAGCATAATGGCACTAAATATACAGAACCAACTGATATTGCCAACATCCTGGCAGATAGGTTCAGTGCTAACTTTACCCCCCTCTCACCCTCTAGAGGGCCCATCTGTATACTGGAAGAATGCAAAGTCCCTATAATCACGGCTGCACAGGTAAAATACACACTCTCCAAAGCCAAGAATGCAGCATCCATGGGAACTGACAATATCCCAGGCTGCGTTCTACACAAACCACTGAATGAACTGGCACCCTACTGCAGTACCATGTTCAATCATAGCCTCACCTCAGAGTTTGTAGCCACTGAATGAGGCACCACAACACATCCCACTCCACAAAGGGGGAGTCACAACGGACCACGGTAACCACTGCCCCATTAGCCTGATGAGCCTGATCTGCAAGGCCATGGAATGTACCATCATGGAACTCATAAACAAAGACATTGGTAATCTCCAAACTCTGGACCCTACTCAGTTTGGATTTGTAAAAGGCAGATCATGTCTCCTAAACCTGATTGACTTCTTTGAAGCAGTTACCAAAGCCATAGATGATGGTAAAATGGTTCACACAGCTTATGTAGACCTCGCCAAGGCTTTCAACACCATCTCCCATTCTGGAGGTATAGATAAGCACACTAAACTAGGTTTAAATCCCTGTGTCATAAGATGGGTTGCTAATTGGTTCATGGACAGAACCCACATTGTGAAAGTAGCGTATTCCAAATCCGACATCAGACCAGTGACAAGTGGTGTACCACAGGGTTCAGTCCTGGGTCCTCCCCTGTTTGGTATCTACTTCTCTGAAGTGCAGGCCAACACAGAAGGTCTGTGGCTAACAAAGTTTGCAGATGACTGCAAACTAGGAGCCATAATCGCAACTCCTAACGATGTGGGCAAACTACAAAAGGCCCTCACTGAGACAGATACCTGATGTCAAAGCCATGGCCTGAAGCTCAATGCCAAAATGTGTATTGTCATCCCCATACCCATGAACTACCACATAGCTGGTAGTCTACTTAATGACGAAAATGTGATAATAGACCTTGGGACACAGGTGCACAGTAGTCTCTCCTTTGATAATCACATCGCCACAGTGGTCAGGAAATCCTTCTACGTGGCTCATCTCATCACAAAAGGATTCCCATCCAGAAAAAAGAGGTCATTGTTCCCCTCAACTCATCACTTATTAGACCCATAATAGAGTACAATGCCCCTTTTGGTATGTACCTCACAGGACAACTACAACAACTGGAAAGACCACAGAAATACCTCACAAAGAGGATTGCTGGCCTCAAACAGATGCCCTATGCAGACAGTCTCAAAAAACGACAGCTTGACTCCATGGCATATCGCCTACTCAGGGGTGATCTCTGCCTAACATACACAGCTATGTCAAGCCTAGAGCTGTTGGACATGCTCCACTTAAAGAAATCCCAATCCCTCTGAGCTACACGCTCTAGGGACCTTAACCTTGTCACCACAATAAACAGAACTTGCTGGAAAGATAGAGTCCTGTCCCAGACACTTCCCATACTCTGGAACAGACTACCTATCTATGTCAAACAGAGCTCCTCATTAGCACTCTTCAAGAAAGATCTTGACGATTGGATGGGAAATGGGGAATTCACCCTGGGGATCACGTCTGTGGCTCTGCTCGACAGGGGCATAGGAAAATACTTTTCTTGGGTGGTGAAAGCCAGGGTACATTTATTGGCTAGGCTTGTATGAGCCCTAGGGCCGATAGCCTTGTACCTACTTCTGAACCTATGAACATATATAGATAGATGGATAGAATATGTATATACACATATTATGTAATAGATGCATACATATATAGATATATATATAGATAGATACATACACATATACAGACAGATATGAATGTGTACAGATATGTATGTATATGAATATATCTCTCTCTATCTCTCACCCCCTATCTCTCTCTCTCTCTCTCTATACATATATATATATATATATATATATATATATATATATATATAGATAGATAGATAGATAGATATAGATATATATACTGAGAGAGGCACATGTGTGCAGATGTATTGCAACAGGTGCCTGGTGACAAAGGCATATACTGAACACCACTAGAGATACAGGAATACCATACCCCATTCCAAAACACTTACACCACTAACCACCACATATGTGGTTGCCTGCCTACTACTGGATGTGTCAGGAGGGAACATGGGAAACAAGTGCACAATAGCCTCCCCTGTGATATTCACAGAGGCACACCAGTCTTTTAATATCTGCACATGGTACATGTCATCAGAAATGGTGTGTCAGCTAGTGAAATGCAGGTCACTGTACCCCTCTACACCTCACAATGTCCTACATGGTATGTACCTCTCATGACAACTACAGAAAGGGAGAAGGATACAGTCATACCTAACAAACAGTGATAATGCCCTCAAACACATTACCTATGCAGAGTGACTGACAAAACCACAGATAGAGTGCCTCTCAAACTACCGACACAGAGCATACCACTGCTGGATATACATAGTTAAGTCACACCTACAACAGTTGTCCAACAACCATGATAACACCTCACAATATTCTCAGCATAAATGACCTATGGCTGTCATCCTTGGCACCGCAGTAAAGAGCACATGGTGGCGGTACAGGTTCTTACCCACAAATAGGCCATACCCTGGAGTAAACCACCCAGCATTACGAAGCAAGGCTCCCTATTAGTAGATGTCAGACATACCCCTGTTGAATGTTATGCAGATAGGTAGTATGCCATATGAGTCACCCTGTGTTACTGTTTGACAGGAGCAAGTACAACCACATTACATGTGTCCCAAGGGGCAGGGTAGCATAATAGTATGCTGCTGTAGACCCAGGCCCAATAGCATACTACCTGCCTATGACACAATGCACACACACATGTACTCATTGCAATACCAACTATGTGAGGTGGAATGTGTGTGCCACTGACTGTGTGTAAGGTCTGTAATGGTGTGATTACTCAGCATGACTTTGTGTCTGTCATGGTAGTGTGTGTCCTTGGTGTGAGGCCAGAGAAAGATGTGTCAGGTATTGGAATACAAACATACTACATTGCCATATGTTGTGCTGTGGTTCCCTGTATGTGAGTGTGGTGCAGGTATGGTTATGGCAACAAAGACTATGGTGCATTACCAGTGACATTTGTACTGTGCATTGCATGCATTGCATGGGTTGACAATGTTCCCCATACATTACCTTGATACATACCCCCAGTGTGAGGCTGTGCATTGGACCTCAAACAGTGTGCCGACTGCTGGAGTATACTTATTTGTTGTATGGAGTGTGCCAGGCACTGTCACAAAGTTGTCGGCTGAGCACTGATATGTGGTCATTCACATGTGTATCCCCCAATAGACAGACAGATGCTATCTATGGCAGTTCAGTGATATCACTACAGTAGAGTTTTATGTGTGCCATATCACTTGCTCACATATTTTTCTTTTCCTTACAGGGCAATGGTGCACCAGCGCAATCCCACGTACTCTGCTGCAGAGGAAGAGGAGATACACCAGAGCCTGTTGCGGGATTTTGCCACACACTTTTCCCGCACCAGCCAGAACCAGCAGGAGAGGGCTTCACTGTGGCAAGACCTTGTCCATCGGGTAAATGACATAGGCATGCACAACCAGACATATGAGCAGGTACGCCATCACTGCAGTGATTTAATTAGAAATGTCCTTCAGCGTGCATCTGATATCCACAGGCAACAGCTTGCTACAGGTGGTGGGGCAGCTATACACTCCCCCTCACCAGACTGGAGGGGCTCCTCCTAAGTGTTGTGGCTCCAGCCCAACAACAACAACATCCACACACATGTGTAATGATGGAGGCTGGAGCCACCCAGCAGGAGGACTTGGAGCGTGCAGGTAACATGCCATATCTATAGTTGACTGTTCTCTACACTGGTAGTTTATGCATGTGTGAGGTGTGTACTGTGTTTGTAGCTATTATCCTGGTAATTATTGTGCAAGAGTGATATTCTCAATATCGGCAGTAGACCTGTGAAAGCCAACTGTTGTACTACTGAACTGTATCATACTCACAGTATCAATGGCACAGTTGTGACCACTGACAATGAATGTCTTATTTGTGCATGTCCCTCTGGTGTAACAGCAAGGCAGCCAATCCATGCTGGTGAGTGTGTAATAACATTCCTTTAATACTTATGATAGTAATAGTAATAATACCCTAAAATGGTATTGCTATGTGGGTGATTTCAGGTGTGTCTGTGTCTGTGTATTTGTATCTCATGTACTGAGGAGTGTGCATGTGTGCATGTGTGCATGTCTGCATGTGCCCATGTGTACATGTGCCCATGTGTGCATGTGTGCATGTGCCCATGTGCGCATGTGTGCATGTGTGCATGTGCCCATGTGCGCATGTGTGCATGTGTGCATGTGTGCATGTGCCCATTTGTGCATGTGTGCATGTGCCCATGTGTGCACGTGTGCATGTGCCCATGTGTGCATATGCCCATGTGTGCATGTGTGCATGTGCCCATGTGTGCATGTGCGCATGTGTGCATGTGTGGTAACATTGTGTGCACATTGTAAACTGTGTTTCCTGTCTTCTCCTCACAGGTTCTGGTGCTGCGCTGGTGGTGTGCAGCAGGGAACCTGAATCTGCTGCTGGGGATAGTGATAATGATGATACCTGTGTAATGGCACAGGGAGGTGTGCTAGAGTCTGTTGTTTGTCAGCCAATCGACAGTACACAGCTGTCAACCCCATCAGTGCGCACAGTCATCCTGCCAATACATCCATTGTCACCAATATCCCTAGGTGATGGACAGCATACAGTGGGCATTGACCAGGGTAATGTGGTATCAGTGGTACATGCATCCCCTCACAGCAGCCATGGCCAGAGTCCTGACATGGTACCACACAGGCAAATGTCCAGGGGTTCTCGTGGGAGCATCCGTGGTCATACTGCCCCTGTCAGACGTGCCCACAAAGGTCTTTCAACCTCAGCTATGTTCCAGGCTGTAATGCAGGCACAGTCACGTATGGAATGGTACACCAGACAGGGTCTGAGGGAGCTGAGAGCACATCACACTGCTATGAATGACACTATGCGTGACGTTGCGGCTGCCGTCCATAATTTCACTGAGGTCATTGACAGACGTTGGGGGGACACATTAGATCTGTTCCACAACTACATGTCCATGAGCCAGGGCAACGCAGGGCGGTTGAGGCGTCGACGTGGACGAATGCCAGCAACAGCAGCAGCTGGCAGTCGTCGTGGATGACAACAAACCCGCGGCTGCTCCCATAGTGCCAGTACCAGCCCCAGCAATGCTGGGTCTGTGCTGTCATCAGACCGCCCTAGGAGACCACGTGCACGTGGCTCTGGACAGTCCCAGCAGGGACATGTCTCCAGTCAACAGCCACCTGCTTCTGATGACAGTACCCAGTCTGGCTTAGTACCTGATACTGTCCATAGCACCCCTGCCAGGCACAGGTACCATGTCCGTGGCCAGAGACAGTGATCTGTACAACCTGGCAGGTACAGTCTGTGGCTGTCCACAAACACCCGTATATGTCGGCCACAAGGTGGAACTGTGTGCATGCATGCACACATGCATAATGCTAACACCTAGGGCTAACACATACATGTGCACACTGCATCAACATTGCCCCATCTTCTACGGTTGTCCTTCACTAACACACACACACACATACACGTCGATTGGTTGTATCAGTGGCAGACTCAGGCATACCAAGTACACACTCTGTGCATATGATGAAACTGTGCCACCTCCTGCAATCTGTAACATTGATGCATGGCCGGTTAACATGGTGCTGATGCACAGGGTGACTACATAGATGTGTAGTAATATTATCATGTTGTCAACTGTACAGTGTAATGATATCATTGTGGGTATATCCCAGCATGCCTGATGCATTAACAGTATGATTGTCATTGCATTGTTTGGTACATCTTTGCATTCTGCTGGTAAGGCTGTAAACAGAAGGCCACCTACATAGGTAGCACAGGGATAAGTAAATGGAAGTTATGATGCTCAATGGTGGACATGTAAACTGCAAGATGCATGCAGTACAACCCATACTCTGCATGGAGAATGTTGATATCTGTGCAGTAATAGACAACAGGTTCAAGACTCCCAAGAGCACCCTAGCACTACCAGGTTACACCTCATACCATGCTTGACAACCCCAAAACACTCAACTAACTATGACAGGAGGTGAGTCTCATTAAATGTCAGGGATACTGTGGTGGCAGGACAGGTAGCATACAGCCTACTAAGTTGGGGAATGCTGATTGAGGGCTCAGTGTCTGTCATTATAAATGTGTATTAGTTCTGGTTTAAGCAGTTGGGCTTCAGGCCAGTTATTTGACATTACAAAGGTTCATGGTCTGCTCTCTTGTGGGAGGAGAGGCTTGACTCTGCCCGTCTGAGCTGGGAATTTCTGGCTAAATGCTTATAGTGCCTGCATATTTGAACTGTTTCTTACTGAAATTGGTACACCTTGTTTGCTGTAGCATAGACTAGATCCATGCCTGCTGATTGTAGCTTTGTTTGTATGCTTGTTTGCTTGTTATTTCCCTGAAACACTAATTCCACCTGAAATGCAGCTTTTCAGCGCCTCTGTGGATCCCTAGTGACATATGCATTGCTTACTGTCCGTATGTCCTTGTTTCACTTGACAGAAAGTTAGTGTTTGTCATTTATGCAATTAAGTTACCTGTAACACATTGCATTTGAGATGCCTGTCACTTGCTCACTAAAGCATTTATATATGCCAGCACTAACAAATTAAAAGCACTACACCCTCACAAACTCACCTTGTGTACCTTGTTCCCCATTGGCCCTTTTTGTTGTTAATTATAAAGGAATTCCCAATACTGTCCTAGCATGTTCAAAGGTCAGTTGTCAATCTCCTCCATGGTCCAGCTGGTGAATCTGGGAATCTAGAGGCAATGTTACAACTGCCTCATTTACACAGTCAACCCTGTCCTCCTCCCAACAAATTCCACCACATGTGAGAGATGCAACCATATACCCAAACTACAGGCTAAGCTCTCTCAACTCAGTACTGGCAAAACCTGTCAGGAGGAGAAGGAAACCATGGTCACTACAATTCCAGTCTCACATAGACCTACCACGACAGCAATCCAAACAAATAAACACACACAACCATACTCAGAGTCCCTAAATAAAGGTCTGCCTATGCAGCAGACACCTCCAAAGCAGACACACAAGCAACCGCTACCCCAGAACAGAACGCATGCAACACATAGCTCACAAAGCCAGTGTGCCGAACAGTCACAGCATGTAAGGCTAAACAACACACCTGCTACACTTGTGATGGGTGCCTCTATCGTCAGGTACACTGATGTCCCGCTCACCAGGCTGAACAGGGAGAAGGTCACGGTGAGATGCCTGTCGGGCGCTATGATCTGCCACATAACACAAGAACACAGGTCACTCCAAGGTATGTACAAATATGACTCAGTCAGTGTCCATGCCAGTGTGAATGACCTGAGACATACCTCCCTGAACTACATGATGAGAGACATAGAGGAGCTCTCTGCACATGTGGCCCAGACTGGTATGACCCTGACCTTGAGTAGCATCTTACCCTCACCAAGAATGATGCCACAGTATGTAGACAAGATGATCAATTCAGACAATTGGCTTATGTTTCAGTGTCATTCAAAGGGGATCCAATGCCTGTCAGCCTGGGATGACATGCTCAACAAGCCAAACTGCTTTGCTAGGAACAGCTTGCACCTGTCACCCATGGGCTTTTGGATATTGGCAAAGGCTCTTGATACACCCATAGTGCCTTTTTTAGGCAAGGCTCAACAGACAAGACCACCTCCATAGGTATCACAAGGGATAGGAAACTAATAGTAATGCTACTCAATGCCAGCAGTGTAAACCTCAAGATGCATGCACTGGAAACTGTCCTTAGCATGGAGAACATCAATATCTGTGCAGCAACAGAATCCTGGTTCAAGGCCCCCAAAAGCACCCCAGCACTGGCAGGTTATGCCTCATACCATGCTTGTCGGCCACATAACTTGCACCGAAACAGGACAGGAGGGGGAGTATCAATATTCATCAAAGATACACACACCTCCAGGCTGGTGGCACAGCACGAAGCATCAGACACTATCCATGTGCAACTAACAGTGGGTAAGACTGCCTTCCAGTTCATAGCCTGGCACAAACCACACTCCCAAACCCAGGTAACCCACTTGGCCTACTTAAGAATACATGTATATCTGCAGGTGTCTCCAAACAACAATATATTGGGCAGCTTCATTTACCCACACATAGACTGTGAGCATTACTGTAGCTCCGACACCCTAGGTGTAAAGTTCCTAGAATTCATACACTCAATTGCTATGGAATGACTTGCTATCACTCCCACAAGTGGGGAATACATGCTGCACCTGTTCATCATCAACATGTGGACTATATGCTCCAGACCAGAAGTGTTTCCCTCGTTGGTAAGATGACACCATAGACTACTCTCACTGTATATTCACATACCAAATGCAGCCCCTGCATAGAAAATCACAGTCATAAAGTTGTGTAATGCAAATTACACGTATTCACATGAGGCAGGCTTCACACATGGGAACTATTTCAGGTCACAGGTACATATGTCTATGTGGCACACACATACCTCATGTGTGCATTGACATTACTGATATGATTTATGTCATACAATATTAAGAGCAACACCCCACACAAATGGACAAACTGTGTGACAAAAACACACATGGCATTTGTAAGATTCAAACCTCTACCTAAATTATGACACTTGAGAGAGATGCATTAGCAGAGCACGCTATTCGCATTACTGGGAGGTTGCTCTTCTCCTGCTGTACTTATAGGGTGCTGATATCATTAGTGTTTAGAATGAGAAATGTGCATCATACAGTGTGTTCTTGTAGTTGGCAAAAGGGACATTTCGTTCACACAGAATTGCACACACACTAACCCCCCCTCACCCAAACACACACACCGAACATTTGCAGGATTCAAACCCCTACTTAACTGTATTTTGACATTTGTGAGAAACGCATTAGCAGAGCCCACTATTCACATTACTGGGACGTTTCCCTTCTCCTGCTGTACTTATAGGGTGCTGACAGCATCAGTGTTTAGAATGAGGAATGTGCATCATGCAGTGTGTTCTTGTAGTTGGTAAAGGGGACATTTCTTTCACACACACTAACCCTCTCACCCAAACATACACACTGAGCATTTGCACGGTTCAAACCCCTACCTAACTATGTTATGACACTTGTGAGAAACACATTAGCAGAGCGCGCTATCCAAATTACTGGGAGGTTTCTCTTCTTTTGCTGTACTTATAGGGTGCTGAGATCATCAGTGTTTAGAAAGAGGAGTGTGCATCATGCAGTGTGTTCTTCTAGTTGGCAAAAGGGACATTTCTTTCACACAGAATTGCACACACACTAACCCCCTCACCCAAACACACACTGAACATTTGCAGGATTCAAACCCCTACCTAACTATGTTATGACACTTGTGAGAGACACATTAGCGGACCGCACTATCCAAATTACTGGGAGGTTTCTCTTCTCCTGCTGTACTTATAGGGTGCTGAGATCATCAGTGTTTAGAAAGAGGAGTGTGCATCATGCAGTGTGTTCTTGTAGTTGGCAAAAGGGACATTTTTTTCACACAGATCTGCACACACACTAACCCCCTCACCCAAACACACACACACAATGAGCATTTGCAGGATTCAAACATGGATGTGACATTGAAAATTCAACCCCTGGGATCTCCACTGTGTCCCTGCTTGATGGAGGCACAGCACACTAGCCTTACATGGTGCCTTCTGTGACCTACTTTACAGAGGCACAGTAGCCTACTGTACTGGGGAGACAGATGCCAAGCACACTCTGGCTAAACTTGTATTCCCTAGGGCAAACAGCCTAGTATTGACCTCTACACAAATATGTTTAATTTTCAGATGCACAATATTTGATGCTGATAAACTGTTTGCAGGTCTTTATTGCCATAGCTTTCCCTGTTTCTATGTACAACTTGTGTATCTATGGAAGATGTTTGAATATGTGTGGGATCCACTATTTAACTTATGTCTCTGTAGTCATTTAACTGTGTGCACTGGGCAGATTGCTGTATTGTGGTTGGTTCCTGGTTTAACACATACAAATACCAGATATGTGTGGCCAACTGCTAAACTGAGACATGGCCTAAGTGTGTGAGCATGCCCAGTTCAGGCATATTCCATGGCTTGTTGCCTGACATATGTCGCATATATCAAAGTGTGCGAGCATGCCCAGTGTGTGCTTTCCATATGTTGAGATCTTCAGTCCACCACATTTGTGGGTGTGTGTGAACTTCAACAATATTTCACATTTATAGTTGTGTGTTGGGAGTCATGTTGTGTACATACTACCCAACTGCTTTGTGTCTGAACCCAACAGGGATTATACTGTGCCTGCAGGGTTTCCATGGGATAGTTTGCATACAGTTGTCAACATCCTTTCATACTGACCATACACTGTAATATCGTATAGTGTACTGGTTCAGTACTTTCACTGTGGTGGACAGTATCCTGGGTTTCAGTCCTATCACTGCTTTAAATATTCATAGTGAGCACACCAGACTGGTTAAGGGCCAGTTGTGCACATATGACCAAGCTGCATTTTCTTCGGATATGGACTACTTACACCAGGCTTGTCCAACATTTGTAGTGTATTCCACAACTTGGGTGGACATTGACAAACACTAGCGATGTGCCCTAGGCCATTTCTACTGCTAGTCAGAGAGTGTTTGTCCTTCAACACACATTGTAACTGGAATTTGACATGACATATTTCAAGGTTAGCATACTGTGCCTCTGTCTACCCATGACATAACAGTGATACCCAGGGTAAACCTGCCATCTCCCATCCACTCATCATGATTCCTGTTGAGGAGAGTGAATGAGGGACTCTCTGGCTAACCTGTACTGGGAGTTTATTCAAGAGTGGAGTGAGCTTCTGGGTTATGGCTAAATCACTGCAGCATGTCCTATGTATGTCAGTGCTGGGGTTCAGGTCTCTCATGTGCATAGCTCACTGGCATTCAGATTGTACAAGGTGCAGCATGTTCATTGATTCCAGCTTGGACATGACGTTATACATCAGGTGCAGATTGCTGCACTGTGTGGAGCTGCGGTTTGTTTAATCAGGCAATGCATGGCATCTGTTTGAGCTCTTTGATCCTCCTGGTGGGGTACTTTTGGGGTCTTTCCAGTTGCTGGAGGTGTCTGCTGAGGTACATCCCACAGGGGCCATTATACTCAATTGTGAGGCTGATGAAGGATGACTGAAGAGGCACGATGACCTCCCCTGATCTAGATATGACTACCTTCATGATTAGGTGGGTATATGGTATGTTTCTGTAACCACTACAGCCACATGGTTGTCAAATGCAAGATATCTATCAAATTGTGTACCCATGTCTCTTATTACTTCTAAAGTACTTAATGGGTTAACACCTATGTGGTAATTGGTGGGCACTTACTGTTTATCCACAGGGGATGACTATACACTTTTCTGCAATTAGCTTGATGACATGGCTCTGGCACCAGTTGTCTGTTTCTATGTGGCCCTTTTGTAGGATGCTTGTGTCAGCTGGAGGGTCAGATAAGGTGCCCAGTTTGTAGTCCTCTGCAAACTTGTTCAGACACAGTCCTTCCATGTTGGCCTGTACCTATGGGAAATATATACCATACAAGGGAGGTCCCAGGACTGAGCCTTGTGGGATGCCAGTTGTAACTGGTTTGTAGTCTGACATGGCTGCAACATTTCTGACCATGTCAGTTCTGTCCTTGGGATGGTTTGCAACCCATCTACTGACATAGGGGTTTATATTTAAGCTGGTGAGCTTATCTATAATGAACACATGGGGTATTGTATGGAAGGCTTTTGCAAGGTCCAGATAGGCTGTGTGGACCACATTCCCCTCATCAATGTCCTTGATGACTGTTTCAAATGAGTCAAACATGTTTAGGGGCAGGATCTGCCCTTAAGAAAGCCACACTGGGTAGGGTCCAGTGTCTGTAGGTCCCCAATATCTTTATTTCTGAGGTCCATGATGATCCTTTCCATAGCTTTGCAGACCAAGCTTGTCAGGATTCTGGGGTGATAGTTTGCAGTATCCATTCAGGCACCACCTTTGTGGAGAGGGACCACTGTTGCTGTACACTGCTCTTTGGGTACATATCCTGTGGTAAGGCTGAAATTGAGCAGTAGTGTTATTTGGCATTCCATTATTTTTGGATTTCATGTTGGACACAGCCCAGGACACCATCTCGTACCATCGATGCTGTGTGTTTTGCTTTGAAGATGCTGCCTGTTACCTCAGCATCTGCAATGTCAGGGGGCCAGCACTCTGCTGGGATAGATATTTGTCATTTTTTTTGGGGGGGGGGTTGCACTGAACCTGTCAGGTTGGATGTTGGCAATGTGTGTGGGTTTGGTGTATTGTTTGTAATATTTGGTAATTCAGAGCATATCTGTGAATTCCCAACAAGGTTCCTACCATCAGTTAAGACAGCCTTGTGATTATCCTTAGTGTCCTGTACAATTTGTATCTCCATAGGTTCATAGGTTCATACTGGGCTATCTGCCCTAGGGCATTTATCAGCCTAGCCAGAGTGTGTGTGGCTTTCGCCACCCCTTGCTATGTGAATATTATGGCCATTTAGGGTTTACTTAACTGTGCCTCTGTCTAGATGTGACACACTGAAGACCCCCAGTGTAAATCTACGATCTCGCATCCACTTGGCAAGATTCCTGTTGAAGAGAGTCAGTGAGGGGCTCTGCCTAACATGGAGTGGGATTCTGTTCCAGAGGGTAGGGAGCCTCTGGGGTAGGAATCTGCCCCTCCAGCACATCCAATTTATTTATGTGTTGAGGTTGACGTCTGTCACTCTCACAGCTCTGATGGCTTTGGATTTTCTGAGGTGGAGCATGTCCTTCAATTCTGTATTGGACATGACCTTGTACATCGGGCATACATCGCCTCTGAGTATGCAATATTGACTGCATACAGCCCGGGTGTTGTCAGCCAGGCAGCATATGACAAATGTTTGACACCCTTTATCCTCTTGATGAGGTACTTTTGGGGTCTTTCTAACTGCTGCAGGTGTCGGGTAAGGTACATCCCAAATGGGGCATTGTACTCACTTATGGGCCTGATAAGAGAACAGTATAGGGGCACAATGACCTCTCTTGATGTAGATGTGACTCCTTTTATAAGGTGGCCAATATAGGTGATCTTCCTAGCCACGTTGGCAAAGTGAGTGTCGCATGTGGGGTTACTGTCCACTTGTGTCCCTAGGTCCTTGATTACTTCTTCCATACTTAATGGATTGCCACCTATGTGGTGATTTGTGAGTACCTTGTTTGGTATTTGTGGAGACATTCATACTCTCCAGTGTCTTCAGGAAAGCTGAGTGGTGTTCCTGGGTCTGAGAGGGTGGTCTGTAGCATGCTACAAACTGTACAGCGGTTTTGCCTAGAGTTAGTTGCACATGGATGGTCTCTGATGCTTCGTGCATTGTCAGTAACCTGGACGTGTGGGTATCTTTGCTGAATATGGATACTCCCCCTCCTTTTGTGGTTTGGTCCAGGTTTTGGGGCCGAAAAGCATGATTTGAGGTATAACCTGGTAGTGCTGGGGTGCTCTCAGGAGTCTTGATGCAGGTTTCCATCACTGCACAGACTTCGATGTTCTCCATGCTGGGGAGGGCCTCGAGAGCGTGCATCTTCTGGATTAGACATCTGGCATTGAGCAGCCTCACCCTCATGTTTTTTTCCACTTATGTTTTCTGGGGAGGTGGGTTTGTCTTTTCAAAGGCACTATGGAGGTGGCAAGAGCCTTAGCCAATATCCAGACACACAGGGGTGACAGGTGCAAGCCATCCCTGGCAAATCAGCGTGGCTTGTCAAGCATGACATCCCAAGTAGACACACTTTGTATCCCCTTGGAATGACACCAGTAATTGAGCCAATTGTTACAGCTGATCATTCTGTGTACTGTGGAATCATTCTTGGTGGGGGTAGGAAGCTGATCAGGGTCAGAGTCATACCGGCCTGGCCTACATAATCGGAGAGCTCCTCTATGTCTCTTTACATGTAGTCCAGGGAGGTACTTCTCAGGTCATTCACACCAGCATGGACAATGACTGAGTCATATTTGTACTTGCTTTGGAGTGACCTGCATGATTGTGTTATGTGGCAGATTGTAGCAGCCTACAGGCAGCTTACTGTACCCTTTTCCTTGTTCAGTCACGTGAGCGGGACATCAGTGTGTCTGACTATGGAGTCACTTATTACAAGTGTATCAGGCATGTTGTTTGTCCTTACGGGCTGTGACTGTTTGGCACACTGACTTTGTGTACTATGTGTTGCATGTGCTATGTTTGGGGGTAGTGGTTTCTTGGGTGTCTGCTTTGGAGGCCTCTGTGTATTTGGTGGTTTTTAATTATAGCCTCCAGGAATGTTTTTGTGTGTTTATGTATTTGGTTTGCAGTTGTGATAGGTCTATGTGAGTGGGTTTGTGGTGTGTGTGGTTACCTTCTCCTCCTGACTAGTTTAGACAGTACTGAGTTGAGTGAGCTTAGCCTCCAGTTTGGAGACATGCTTGCATCCCTCACATATATTTGTATTTCTTGGGGGGGGTGGAGGGTGTTATCTGTGTACATGGGGCAGGTATAACATTGCCCAAGATTCACAGATTCAACTTGTTGTAGCTGGCCTTAGTGGATTTAATGACTGGCCATATTTTATTGCCATAATACTGATCAGAGATTACTTCACTTTTTGGATTTGCTCTATCATGTGGTGACTTCCTCATTCTCTTGCATGGTTTGGTAATGGCTGTGGTCCACCATGCCAGATGCCTGTGTGTATGGTATTGGGCCTTGGTTTTATTTGGGATGGCATAATCCATGCATTCCTGACTCTGTTCATAGAATGCATTTATAAAGGGTTCTGAGGTGTGGCCCATATTTTCCACAGGCAAAGGGCCTTTAATGGATTCCACATCAGTTTGGAGAAGTGCAACATTTCCTTTACACATGTTTTTCACTGTGGTTTTCTGGCCAGGGACTGTGGTCCGGATGTGAATATCCAGTGTGATTACTCTATGGTCTGATATTACCAGTGAGGAATACACTTCTCATCTGGCCATAGAGTACCCATGTTGCTGATTATCACATCCAGTATGCTTACCCCTCTTGTGGGAGTGGTACATTGTTCCTGAGCATTTTGGTTTATGGATTCTAGGAACCTTTGGCCTAGGGTGTTGGTGCTGGCATAATGCTCCCAGTCTATGTTTGAGTATTTTCAGTCACCCAATATAATGTTGTTTGGAGAGCTTGATATTTCCATGTGTTCCAACGTAGGCCAAGTGCAGTTCCTGGCATTAGGAGGGTAGTCTATAGCAGGCTACAAACTGGCAGGCAGTCTTAGCTACTGTTACATGAGCATGGATAATCCATGCTGCTTCTTGTTGTGGTACCAACATGAGGGTGTGGTTATCCTTGACAATTATTGCTACTCACCCTCCTTTTGTAGTTTGTTCCATGTTTTGGGGCTGTAAAGCACGGTATGAGGTGTAACCTGGTAGTGTTAGGGTGCTCTTGTGAGCCTTAACCCAGTTTTCTGTTACAGGACAGATATCAACATTCTCCATGCTGAGGGGAGTTTAGACTGCATGCATCTTTCAGTTTGGACATCTGGCATTGGGTAGCATTACATCTAGGTTCTTATCCATTATGATACCTATGGAGGTGGAGCATATTGTCTTGCTCAGCATATCATCCCAGGCTGGCACGCATTGGATCCCCTTTGATTAATGGCAATACTTAAGCCAATTATTGTAATTGATCATCTTGTCTTCATATTCTGGCATCATGCTTGGTGAGGGTAGGATGTTAGTCAGGGTCATCATGTTTGCATATACTACATGGTGTTACATTGCTTAACACATGGCAATCATGCCTCTGGTGGTGCTGCAGGGTTGTCTATGTTGGATGCACATACTACACTCCCTGTACATGTTTGATAGCAGGTTGTGTCAATGTAGGCATCCCTTTTACTATATGTGTGAGTCAGAGAGAGGTATCATTTCCTGGGTTCCTACTGAGCCAGTGTATGTGCTATGCGTTGCTGCTTTGCCAAGGCCAAGGCATACTGGGCACGCCTCCTTCTGCCTACTGGGGCAGGCTCAGGTTGTTACTCCTCCAAGTCACGCTCTGCCTGTGATTGGCTTGGCAAGGGTGAGGGGCTGTTTGGCCCAGCCCTATGCTGGTCCTGCTGCAGCTGTTTTTGCAGAATCATATTATGTAGCATAGCACATACCATGATGATTTGGGTACATGTAGTTGATGAGTACTGCAAGGCTCCACCAGATGTGTCCAGGCACCGGAACCATGACTTGAGCAGCCCAAACACACACTCAATTACATTTCGTGTTTGTGCGTGTGCCTCATTATGGCGTTCTTGTTCAGGTGTGTGTGCATTTCTGATGGGTGTCATCAGCCATGGCTCCAGTGCATAGCCAGCATCCCCCACTAAGTGACCATGTGGGATGTCCCCATTGGCAAATGTCTGGTACAGCTGCGTCAGATGCCAGATATGGGAATCATGGTAGCTTCCAGGGCAGCCAGCACGCACATTCATTATTATGCCCTGGGCATCACACATGACCTGGCAGTTGATGGAGGGGAAGCCCTTGCGGTTAATGTAGGCCCTACCCCACTCACCGGCTGGTGCTTTGATGCATATATGCATGCAGTCTATTGCACCCACTACCTCAGGGTATTCCGCTATTTGCTGGAAGAGATGCATATTGCTGGCCAATACCTCACGGGAATTGGGGAAATATACATGCTCACCGACATGTGCTGACATGGCATCCAGGAAATGGTGCAGTACCCTGAATGCTGATGCCTGTGATATCCCCATCATATCACCAGTTGGTCTGTGGAAGGTACCTGTTGCTAGTATTCTTAGGCCAACACATACCTTGGTTTCCACTGGGATGGGTTCCCCTCTGTTGGTTCTGTGTGAGACGTGGCCTGCACAGCTCAGCAATTTGCTGCAGGAGGTCTCTGTCCACTCTATAGCGCTCCACTATCTCCAGCTCATGTAACCCCTGGTAGGTGACCCTAGGCCTGTACACTCTTCTCCATCTCCTCACTGTGGGTTGTCTGGCAGCATTTGCATAGTCACCACCCTCAGCAAGTTGCATAGGTCTCCTTATAACAGCTATGGCAGCCCCTAGTATTTTTGGTCTGAGTGAAGCTTTTTCAGTTTTCACTTCTAGTAGCTTACTCCTCTGTTGCAGTGTCTCTTGAGAGAAACATTCTGCACTGTTGTTTGCAGAGTTTTAAGTGATGGGCTGGGCTACTGTTCTGCCTGTGTAATTGCCTGCTTCTGATTGTTTTCACCTGCTAGCTCTGCCAGTAATTTCTGCTAGCTTCCTACTATTTCCCATGCTTCCTTTTTCCCTTCTGTTTCCTCAGGGGGGAGCAACACGCATACCAGCAAAAACACTCTCACAGTGGCTAACACGTCCGCACACATGCTTAGACGGACTAGAATCTGCTTATTTGGGTTAAAACACGTGCACACCAGCGCAAACAAGCATACAGGTGTTTAAACAGGCTCCTACTTGTGTATTCTGCCTTAAACATGCGCACTCATGCTTACACGCGCTTACTCTATCTTACTCGTGCCTACCAGCGTGCACACACGTGCATGCATGCCCAGCAAGAAACTTTGGTGTTATCCATCGTGCACACCTTCCATTTCTTGGCTTTCCCATGCCTACTTGTTGACACTCCTCTTTCCATGATGTGTGACTGACAGCTTTCACATGCCACTGTGCTCCAATGAGCTGCATTCCTTTCATACATTCCCCCCTGTGATGTCACCTATCTCCTACTCTGTTACCCCCCTTATCCTATGCCTACACTGCACGGATTGTGCTCATTTTCTATGTAACAGTGCGATTCACTATCCTACCACTCATTTACATAGGATTGCCTACAAATGCTTAGTTACATGTCTTACACTCCGCTTCCCCCCTTAGTATCCCCTACTCGGTGGCCATATTGTTTTACCCTGCTATTCCCTTCCATTGTATACTCATGCTTTGCATAAACCCACATTTGTGGGTTTAATATTTTATTTTTTGTTTTTTCATAGCACAGCCGGTTTGCACGATGCTGCGCTATGTTTAAACATCGGCCGAAAAAAAATTATTTTTATTTCATGTTTGCATTAGGGTTCGTTGCCAGTGGCCACATATTTGGCCATTGGCATGCTGCCTGCAACATTTGCAACCTTTATTTGGAGCTGACAAGGCTCCATTGTGTTATTTGCAGAACAGTACTCAGTTATCAACTGAGTACATTTCTGCAGATAACACGGCTCTTACATGGGCAGGTTTCTGCTTCCTGGATCGCAAATTTACCTCATTTGCATGCCTTTTGGCTGCCAGTGAGGTAATTAGCATATCCACGCCCTGCCCATATGTAAGAGCAATTTTAGGTGCTCTCTTACACGCACATTCAGGCTATTCCTGGATCGCGATGGCTGCATGGAGTCTTACACTACTCTTAGACTCCGTGCAAGCCATTGTGAATCCTGCCCAAAGTTCTTTAGGTATATCTCTGAAGGGTACATTTAGCAGTTAAGTGGATATAAAATTGAATAAAATAGTATAATGATTTGAATGTATTCCATTTAATACTCCATGCAGTATAGAAAGTAAATTAAATATTAATATCTTCTGACTGGCTTCATTTTTATAACTAATATTTAAAAAATGATGTTAACTACAAGGTTGCAACAGCAATCTGAGCTGATGTAAAGTGCAATGTAAATGTACAACACTAATAGAACATGTAGTTTCCTTATCAGAGTTTGTTTTAGAAAAAGCTAAACAGACTATATGATGACTTAATCAGGTTATAAAGGCAGTCTTAGTATCTCATGTGGATCATAACTTGGAATAGATAAGCTATTATTCTTTTGTTATATTATTTGTAAGACCTCATCATACCGCATTCCTCAGTATTTCCCAGTTTTGAGGGCAAAATAGAGGGGTGCCACACATTTACAGTTTGCAGTTACTGAGAGCTTTAAAAAAAAGTTCTTTACAGCTGCCTCTGACTTGTGGAGGCAGCTAAACAAGACATTGCATCTGCAATTGACTGCTCTTACCAACCTCTGCTTAGATGGTGCAAGCTTAATGCAGTGTTAACTGCTGCATGGATAACATCCGTCTGCACAAATGGTTTCTGAAGTTCTTACAGAATGGTAAGCACCCTTCAGAAAATGGATGCTAATGCAAATGTAAATCCTGTTATTCTAGCATTCTAAATAAGAGCAATATTTAAAAATCTGACTGTAACTTCTTTTGCCCCTTTGCAGCCCCCAGCTATTATTTTGGCTTTGCCCAGAATTCTTGAAGGGACAAATTAAAGGACAACTACAAAATAAAATCATTGCTTTCTATTTAATGTCTTTATTTCCCCTACCTGTTGATTACATCAGTCAAAGCTATGATTCAGGCAGGGTGAAGCAGTTATTTGATCATTTTCCCTGACTCCTGTTCTGAGTGATATAACGTAGAGAGAAACATCTTTCCAAAAACCTTTGTCTCACAGCCCAACAAGCATTAAACATTTGGGAAATGTGCCCATCGATTTTCTAGCAGTGAAGCCTAAGACATGCCCTCCTTGTCTTGTTTCACACAGAAAGGCCTACGTTCATCTATGCATGCATTTCATCCCTTCAATCTTCTCATAGCATGCATGAAAATGCCCTCGTCCAGCAGCTGGAAATTTTTTTAGCAGTTATCAGTTGCTAACTCGCTGGGTATATGTATTTTTCTTAAGGCGTGCCTATACTGGCTAGCACCAGTGAGTCTGAGTAGACTTTGGAGATCTATTTTTAATAAGAGAAATGCATTATTTATAGCAACTGGCTTTTAGTTATTGCTACACATGGACATTGTTTCTGCAGTCTGTTGCTTTTTTTTTATCTTGTTGCATTATATTTGCAATGTGCATCTGAAAATGATCACACAGTCACACTCTTCCGATCTTCCATTCTTATCAGTGACTAGAGAAAAACTGCACTTGAGCACTATTTACAAACAGGTCTACATATTTCAGATGTCGTTCTCCAGTCTTGCAAAACTTCTTCAGTATTACTTTTTAGCTGTTAGCACATATTTCTCAACCTCTTAACACAAACAATCTGGGTAAAGCCAAAAATAATTGGCAAACAAAGTCCCAAAACTAGGGACATATTGTAAATGTTGCTAGAGTAAAAGGTTTTGTGTTACCAAGTAACTGATATTCTCCTAGCAGATATAGTAGATATAAAAAGTTTACACGCCCCTGTTAAAATGACAGTTTTTTGTGATATAAAAAAATAAGACCACAATAAATCATTTCAAATCTTTTTCCACCTTCAATGTGACCTAAAACCTGTACAATTCAATTGAAAAACAAACAAACCTGTTGGGGAAAAATATAAAAAAATAAAAAAAAAACGTACAATAACTCTTAAACTAATACTTTGTTGTGTGTGCACACCCTTAACCTAATACTTTGTTGAAGCATATTTTGATTTAATTACAGCATTTAGTCTTCTTGGGCAAACACCTGCCATCAATTAAAGAGACACTGATTAACCCCAAATAAAGTACAGCTGTCCTAGTAGGATTTTCCTGACATTTACTCAGTTACCTGCTACAGCAAAAGCCATGGTTCGTAGAGAGCTTACAACACATCAAAGGGATCTCATTGTTGAAAGGTATCAGTCAGGAGAAGGGTACAAAAAAATTTCCACAGCATTGGATATACCATAGAACACAGTGAAGACAGTCATCAAAAAGTGGAGAAAATATGGGGCAACAGTGATGTTGCAAAGAACTGGGTGTCTTTCCAAAATTGATGAAAAGACAAGATGAAAACTGGTCAGGGAGGCTGCCAAGAGGCCTACAGCAACACTGAAGGAGCTGCAGGCATTCCTGGCAAGTACTGGTTGTGTACTACATGTGACAACAATCTCCCGTATTCTCCATTTGTCTACACTATGGGGTAGGGTTGCAAGAGAGAAGCCTTTTCTTACACAGAAAAACATCCAGGACCAGCTAAAATTTAACAAACAATACATCAAGTCTCCCCAAAACATGTGGGAAAATGTATTATGATCTGATGACACCAAGGTTGAACTTTTTGGCCACAGTTCCAAGAGGTATGTTTGGCACAAAAACAACATTTCGTATCACCAAAAGAACATCATCCCCATGGTGAAGCATGGTGGTGGCAGTATCATGCTTTGGAGTTGCTTTTCTTAAACTGGAACTGGGGCTTTAGTCAAGGTGGAGGGAAGTATGAAAAGTTTCAAATAATAGTCACTTTAGGCCCAAAACCTTCAGGCATCTGCTAGAAAGCTGAAGAAGAAAAGGAATTTCACCTTTCAACACAACAATGACCCCAAGCATACATCCAAATCAGCAAAAGAACATGTTCATCAGAAGAAAAATAAAGTTTTGGAATGGCCCAGCCAGAGCCCAGACCTAAATCCAATAGAAAATCTGTGGGATGACCTGAAGAGGGCTGTGCACAAGATGACCTCACAATCTGAAAGATTTGGAGCACTTTTGCAAGGAAGAGTGGGCAAGTATTGTCAAGTCAAGATGTGCCATGCTGATACTTTCCTGCCCAAGAAGACTGAATGCTGTAATTAAATTAAAAGGCGCTTCAACAAAGTATTAGTTTAAGGGTGTGCACATACAACAAAGTATTAGTTTAAGGGTCCTCATACTTATGCAACTAGCATATTGTACATTTTTTATTTTTTATATTTTTTCCCCTAACACATTTGTTTTTCAATTGAATTGTACAGGTTATAGGTCACATTAAAGATGGGAAGAATGTTGAAATGATTTATTGTGGTCTCGTTTTTTATATCACAAAATCCTGGCATTTTAACAGGGGTGTGTAAACTTTTTATAGCCACTGTATATCCATTTAGCCAGTGCAGTTTACCATTTACTTTCTTTTGTGTATGGTACTGTTTTCACAAAACTACTGCATTGCCATGTATGAAGAACACGTATACAAAGCACCCTCTGCCAGGTGGTGTAATTCTTCGTTGAACTACATTACCCAGAATACACGGTTATGCCATTAAGGAAGCTGGCACGTTGTCGTAGACCAGACAGTATGGAGTGGTGGGAGACACCACAGAGTAAGAGGGAAGTAGCTGTCAGTGATGGTCTAATGCAATATCATCATGTTTTACAGCTGCAAAACTGGACTGTCTATTCTAAATAGTGATTTTTCTTGTCTGCAGTCCAATTCTGAATGTCACAGGATGATGCAGTCATTGAAGTTATGGACAGATGAGTGAAGTGTTTACCGTTGAGACCCTCACTCCCTTTTTCTCCAGCTGTACCCCAAATGCCTTGATGAAACTACATGTTCCAGCATGAGGGGTGTCCAAGTGCCTTCCACATTTAGCAGGTATTGTAAGTTAAGGCAAACCATGTCCTTAGTAATAAATGGTTTGCATTTTGATTAAATCACTTATGTAGTCAGAATTACTTATACATTTTCTGCTGTTCTATTTTAGTTTTCCTTACTATTTATGATCTTGACTGTAGTGTACTGTACATTCAGAGAAGTAGGCATGGAGCTTTAATAGCATCATATTGTCTAGGGTGCAAGAACATGTGAACTGACTGGATGTTACTGTGAATGGTATTACTCTGAAGTGGTATTACTACTGCCTGTAGATTTATTTATCATAAATCAAAAGATGCTAAATTTTAACTCAAGATGAGAGGTAAAGCTAAGAATTTCTCCACTAGCAACTTAGAGAATTGGTAGAACAAGCTGATTTGTTTTGATATGCATTGTCTACAGAAAAACTTCTTAGATAATTTTAAACTATGACATCCTAATTTTGCTCCACACTGTTATCTATCAGCTATGTATTATAGGGGACAAACACACCATTTGCATGCAAAATCAAAGTGGAAGTTTGCAAATTAGGGAAAACTGGAAGGTGTGCAACTCACTTATAACCCCCTAGGAAATAGATTTTGGATTATAAACCAGAGGATGGTAGTTGGTAGAGAAATAGCCACAGCAGTAAAGCTGTTCTGCAGGAAAGCTGTGCTTAATACCTACAAAGAATTTTACATTAATTTTTTGAGCTGTATGACATTTACAATAATGTTCATGTCACATTCATGTTAATTTGGGTAAGAAAGAAAGAGTAGTAAGGATACCTCACTAATTGGAATGTAACAGACTGGTGGGTCAATTGATGAATAGTCAATAGACTTTCTGTAAGAAGCTGTTCATTTTATTTTTATAAAAGAACATTGTATTTTAGTTTTACACAAGTTCAAAGTTTGATACAAGTTCAAAAATGTTTATATAAATAAAACAGTATTGTTCTGGTTATATTTTGTGGTTAATATTTTGTCTGTTTGATTTACATTTGAATGTTGGTATCCCAAAATTCCATCAGAGGAGAGTGGTTACATAATTAAGTATGCAAATTTTATGTTAATCAGCATATAGATCTTTGGCCACTTGTACCTGCTTTCCTGGGTCTTTGTCCAGATTTTTGATGATTCCTGGTTGAGAGGTATAGACCCCATCTAGAATACTAGATACAATTCTTAAGACTTTATCATTAAAAAAGCATAATAAAATAAGAGGTAACCCAGAGGAGAATGATACAAATAATGAATGGACTGTGTGAGAAAGGGGCTGATGAGGGTGTCCTATATGATGTAAATGATGCATGCATCATAGGATTCCTCTACCTATTGAGTGCTCCCACTTGAGTGCGAGAAGAGTGCTCTCATTCTAAAGGAAGGAAAATACAAATGTGGCATGAGGTCTTAGAGTAAAGTATTGTAATAGGAGTTTGTGGATTCAGCAAGCACTTGCTTCTGTGCCAAAAGCTGCCTAAAAAGAAGAAAAGAAAGAAAGTAAACTAACACTGCTTCAGCACAATGTTTTCAATCTTCTCTCTAAGACCAAAAATACTGCATTGATGGGCCCTGACAATATTCCAGGCTGCTTTCTAAATAGCATGAAGTATGGGCTATCAAGCCTTTTGAAATCACAAGGCCTTGGTGGTGCAGTGGTTAGTGTTGTTACCTCACTGCAAGAGGTTCTCTGGTTCAATTCTTGGTTGAAGTGCCTTCACTGTGGAGTCTGCATGTCCTCCCTGTGGTTGATTGAACTTTAAAGACATGCAGGTAGGTGCGTAAGTGTGTGTGCCTTCTTTGAAGGTTGGGTGCCAGGCTGGAAACTCAACACCGTAAAAATCCACTAACAATCAATAATGGACTGGTGATCAGCAATGACTACCCTTAACCAGGAAAAGCCAAAAGATGCCTTCTGGAATCACTATTTGACTTTAGCCTCCAAACATGTTTCATGCTTCCAAATGGAGAATGGCAACTGCCATTCCTCTGCACAAAAGGTAGGCAATTTACAGACCATAGAAATTACAGACCCATTAAGGCTCACTAGTCTCATATGCAAAACCATGGAAAGAATTATCATGGAAATTATCAATAATGACATAGGAAATAGATTAATGAGTCGAGCATAAGGGGATTCTGCTTCACATTCTTGCAATAATAAAGGCACATGGACAGAGTTTGCCAGTGAATCCTTTTTCACTGTTCCAAAGGACAGAGAAAAGCATAGGAGCTAACCAAAGGAATCAGGAGTACTGTGGAACTGAATTGGAATCCAGAGTTGTGAGGTGGAGATGAAGGGAAAAAGACCAGCTACACTTAAAATAATGAAGAAATGTGAGACTGCAACATACCAATTTCATTTGTAAAATATGCTGTATAAGAATAAGTAGAAAGAGTGAACTTTTGTTAAATTTTGTTAAACTTGAGAGGGACTGTAAATCTTTTGCCTAACTTCATGTCATTAATGTTTGGGTGGACTGTATGCAAAACCTTTTTCTTTCTATAAAACATTTCACAATATAAATTGCATATTTTATAATAAAATATTTATAGTTGCTCTTGTAAATGATAACATTATTAAAGTAAACAGAAGCTTTTTTTCTCTTCTCTTTCTTTCGTTCTTTTTTTTTTTTTGGTATTAAGAAACGTATGCATTACAGTGCAAAAAGAAGAAAATCAAGACAAAAGCATGCTGACGTTAATAGGCTGCAACTGTGGGGTACTTCAGGTAGTGGATGGTGGTACAAGTATACAGATCAATATATATGTAGAGCTGATATGTTTTCTCTTACTTTTGCATAAGCAAATTACTGGATTAAGACCCTTGGCTTAATCTATTAACAATTTTTAAGTGGAAACAATTTAATATGGGAGCAGAGAATAAACTGAAAAGTTTAATGTTTGCAATAAATGCATCAGATTGTCTATCAGGTTGAAACAGAGGACTACATTTTTCTTTTTTCTCTTACATTTTCAAGTAGATGAGCTGATATTAGGGCAATAAAAGGCAGAACACTGGTTTCACCAAGGCTGAAAGTTAATGATTTTTGAAAATGTGAATATAGTTTTCACATCTGGGGGAGGGGGAATTAATTTAAAAAACAGACCCGATTTTGCATAAGTAAAAGTACAAACAATAACATGCATCTTAGCATGGATAACCTAAGTTTCAGATTAATTAGGGCCTGTGTTAGCAGAAGTTTATTTGGCACACATGTTTCTAATAGCAGGGTTACACTTCATTATTTGAAGATGTACACAGGTATGTGTGTGTGTGTGTGTGTGTGTGTGTTTGTATTAACAGGTTATGTGGTGTTCTGTGGGTGTGTTTTTTTTGAGGGTTTTTATTAAAACAAAAGTCTTGTAAAATGCGACATAAATTAAAATGCTGATTATGAAAAATGTATAAAGGATAAACTTGTCATACATTAAAGGATGCATGCATCACAAAAGCTGGAAATAAATGTTAAAACATCTGCCATATATAACAGGTGGAAATAATAACTTCATACCATAATGGTGACACTTTTTGTATTATCTTGGAATGTGAATGGTCTTACAAGAATAGACATAAAGGAAAGAATCATTAATTATATTAAGAAATTCATAGTTGAAATAGCAGTGCTACAGAAAACACATCTGGAAAGAACTGAGCATGTGAATTTGATAAGGAAAGGATTTCAGGATGGATAGTCTGCAGGATATCATAAACAGAGGAAAAAAGGTTATTTATATTAATTATTAGAAGAACTCCAGTAGGGACAAATGAGAGGGAAAAAGACAATAATGGTATATTTTTAGTAGGGCTACTGGCAAGGAATAAGGATTATGCTGATATGTATTTATATTCTGTCTAAAACTTCTGTTTTGGATCTTAAAATATGGGAGAAATAATCAGCTTTTAGCAGGGAATATTACTTATACCTGGGGGCTGGAGTTTGATTTATAACACTGAGGATGTGGGGCCCTAGAATACAAAATATAACAAAAAAGGTTAGATTTCTGAAAAAAATGAAAATATTTGGTATGAAAGATATGAAGTCAGTACTAAAACATCAGAGAGTTTACATATTATTCCCCAAGTTACAATGACTCTGATTGAGTTGACTGAAATTATGTTTCACAGGAACATATTTTATTTATTTATGTCTTTGTGGAATGTGGGAGAGGAAACGGAGGACCCCCACGCCAACACAAGGAGACAGAGAACAACTCCCCACACAGAGGCACCCCACCAGCCGAATCAACGGAGAACATATGCATTTAATTGAGAACTTTGATACACATTGAATAACTATTTCAGATCATGTACCAATAATTATTAAAAATGCAGGGTAATGAAGTAAAGATGAGACACTAGCACTTCCCATCAGTCTGTTAAAAGAGAAGAATTTAAGAAGTTAGTTGTAGAAATTATCCCAGAGTTATTAGGGAAGGTGGAAAGTACTCCAGGAGTTTTAGCTAATGCATGAGATAAAATGAAAGTGGAATTTAAAAACAGAGTAGAAGTAAAAGAAAATGCCAATGGTTAAAGTATTACAAAATAATGGGAATATCACAAACCAAGAAGTGGTGTGCTTGCTGAGTGCTAAAGAGAAAATAAAGGATATCTGTTTTATATGCACAAGTTTAGAAAGACTGTTGCCAAATTTAGGGAACCTATAACACGAAAAAAATAACTAGAGATCCTGTAGAAATATTAGAATTATTTTGGAAATATTATGAAAATTTTTATAAAGCAGAGAAGTAGAAAAATCAAGAAAAAGCACAAATAGGAATATTTATGCAAGACTTAAATATGCCATGTTTAGATGTAGATGAGGCTCAATAACTAAGAGTTAAGATTGGAGGAGATGAGATAAAAATGGTGATGTATAAACAATCTGCAGTAAAGTCTCCAGGAGCAAATGGTATTTTGGTTGATGTTTGGAAACTAAGAGGGAAGAAAGTGATAAAGATCAGGAAAGTTTTATTTCACGGTATTTTAAAAGGTGGGGAAGCACCAACATCCTGGAAAAGAGCTGTGGTAGCTGTAATACCTAAATACGGTAAAGAACCATTTGATCCAGCTTCATATAGGCCCATTTCAATTTTAAGCAATTATTATGAAGTGGTTATGTCTGTAGTAGCTGAAAGAATGGCAAAGGTAATGCTAAAATTGATCTATATAGACAAATGTGTTTTTTGTGGGGATGGAGGCAAACATTTTACAACATTAATAAAATAATGATGACCCGGAGAGAAGCAGGATATAAGAAAATAACACTGTTATTTTTTATCTTAAAGCAGAGAAAGCATTTGACAGAGTAACATGGGAGTTTATGAATACGGCAATGCAAGTATTTGCATTTCCTGATACAATAATATGGTTAATTAGAAGGATACAATTATAAGGTTAATTAGGAAGATATATGAGGGATCAGAGGAAAAAATCAAAGTGGAAGGATATAGTTGGTATGGTATTCAAGAAATGTTGGCTTTATTTGCAGCTTATATTAGTTTGTACATCAGTGCATCATAGAACCAGGAAAGTACATCTCAGTGTTATGGAGTATTCTCAGACAGTTAAGTTCTTTTTTGGAGCATAAAATTAGTGACAATGAAACAAAGGCTATAGCTATAATCTATGTATCCACATTGAAGTTGGTTCAGCAATACCCAAATTTATGGGGATATGATAAAATGAAGTATTTAGGAGTATGGATTAAAAAGGATTTAGTTACAGCTGCTAAGGATATGTGCATAGAGACAAAATAAAATATAATACAAAAACTGTGAAACTGGACTAAAGGCCCTATCCCTTTGCTCTGTCTCGTATTGTTTATTGAGATGGACTTATGCCTAACCTACAAGGCATTCTTAAATCCAGCCTTGATGAAAATGTTACATATTTGCAAGAAAAAATATACAAGGGTAACATTTTCCATGGACCTGACCCTTATTTGTGACTCTAGCAGAACATGCTTGAGAGACAGATTCATAACCCAAAGACAGTCTCATCTATAAAATAGTCTCCCTGTCTTCATAAAACAAAGCATGTCTATCACTCTCTTCAAAAAGACTTTGCACGAATGGATGTTGAACCATAAATTCACTCCTGGGGTACTCCCCATGTCCCTAATGAACAGAGATAATCTGTAAAATGACTCAGGGCTCCAATGTCCAAAGACCCTCTACCCTAATAGTACCCCATTCCATATCTAAGGAATTAAGATATAATACTGTCCTACCTTGGGTATTATTGGTTAGGCTTGCTAAAGCTCTTGTGTTATTAACCCAGTTATCACCTATGGACCTATGGATATGGATAACAAGATACAAGTAGTATAACATTTTAATCCCTTTAGTTTTATACTCAGGTCAGACACATTTTTATCAATCAGAGGAGAGGTTGCAGATAGTAATTAATGAAGAGCTGAAGGATTTTATTTGAGATGGGAAAAGGGCAAGAGTCAAATGGGATATCACAGCCCAGTATTTCTTTTTACCTCACATTTTGTTAAATACAGTTAGTCAAGCATTGACCTCAAATGTTTTATACTTTTTATACTATGCTTTAATAACATACTATTGTTAATACTGCCCCTAAATGTCTGACATTGTATTATTCTCTATGATTTTTGTTTAACTTCATTTACTGTTTATACTATATTTTTCTTTGCTCTGGGATCTCTATTATTTCCTTTAAACTATGTAATATCTCATGTCACTTGTAAATTTACAATTTTATAAATGTATGTGGAGCTTTTCTCCCTGGGCCTCCATTGAAAATAGTCTCTTTTGGCCCAACGGACTTCCCCAGTAAACAAACTGTAAATAAATAAATAAATAACTGTAAATATGTTGATTCTGCCAGTGGAGCATAGAGGTTTAGGATGACCTGATTTGAAGGGATATTTTAGAGTTACCCAGGTAAGCGTCTTAAATATAAGACAAGCAGAAGGCTACAATTCAAAGTAGAAATGGATATTGATGAATAGGGGAGGGTAATTCAAGAAATAATTAAATCCCTGGATTCTCTATGCCTTGCATGGCATGCAAGATCGGTGCAGTGGCTCTAGCAGGCAATATGTCTGCCTTGCAATCCAGGAACAGCCTGCAGGGGTGTGCATAAGTGCTCCTGCACTAATCCTCCATGGACTAAGCTCCTGTATGCAAATCACCCCATTTGCAGGAGAAATCCATGCAAATAAGGTAATTTTGTGATCCAGGAAGCTTGCAACCGGACGTGCAGGACTAGTACAATCTGCAGAAATGTACTTGGTTAGTAACCGAGTACATTTCTGCAAACTCCAAAACGGAGCTGTGACAGCTCCAAATAAAAGCTGCATATCAGTCAGTAAGCATGCCAATGGCCAAGTATAAGGCCACTGGCATTGCAAACAGGCAAAAAAAAAAATAAATAAACTTTTTTTTTTTTAGCCGATCTCAGCTGTTTAAGCGTAGGACAGCAGAGCGCAAATGGGATTGGGGGAAAAATAACAAAATAAAACTAAAGTAAGCATTCTAACTAAAATCAGTATTCTGCCATGCAAGTCAATGGCAGGCAGAAGACAACATGGCCAGTGAGTAATTGTTGCTAAAGGGGGAGGCTCAGTGTGAGACATGTAACTACGCATTTGCAGGCAATCCTATGCAAATGAGGGGAATGATAGTGAATCCCAGTTTTCCACAGCATGTTAGTCAGGTTCTAACTGTGTAAGATTAGGAATAGCTTGGTGCAAGTCTAGGAGTTAGGTGACATCATGGAGGGGTGTGTCAGGCATACTGTAAGTGGATTGGAGCCCTCTGGCTTTGGTTTGCTTGTACCTTAGCACAGCTAAGCTAGGGGTGTATCTGAATTTGCCTAGCACTCTTTACATTGCCTAAGCAGGTGTGCGTGCTGTGCACCTGGTTTTAAAGGAAGAAAAAAAAGTTAAACCGGGAAATAGCAGCACTCTGCACAATTGAGCACTCTGTTAGAGCGGCACACCCCCGGGCTTAAACAGGAAGGCAATGGGAAGGGAAAACAGCAGTAGGAAGGTAATCAAGGAGAACTAGCATAGCTGGCAGGTGAAATCTATCAGAATCAGCCAATTACACAGGCAGCAGACCAGCCCAGCCTAGAACACTACTTTAAACCAAGCAAACACCTTCCCCTCTGGATTTTCACACACTCTACACCACCAGTGTATACAACCAGGAAATATTAACAAACAAACCTACAAAATGAGATATGCTGCAGCAGGCAACATAGAACAACATGTGCAAGAGGCTGAGGCTGGTGAGGATGTGAATGCTGCTGATCAGCCCACAGTGAGGAGATGGAGAAGAGTGTATAGACCCAGGGTAACCTACCAGGGACTAAATGAGCTGGAGATAGCAGAGTGTTATAGGGTGGACACGGACCTCCTACAGCAAATTGTTGAGTTGTGCTGGCCACGCCTGACACAACCAAACTGACTGAGGGGAACCCATCCCAGTGGATACCAAGGTATGTGTAGGCCTAGGAATACTAGCCACAGGTACCTTCCAAAGCTCAACTGGGGATATCATGGGAATCTCACATGCATCAGCATCCAGCGTATTCCATCAGTTCCTGGATGCCATGTCAGCACATGCCAGTGAGCACATATATTTCCCCAACACCTGTGAGGTGTTGGCCAGCAATATGCATCTCTTCCACCAAATAGCAGAATACCCTGAGGTAGTGGGTGCTATAGACTGCATGCACATATGCATGAAAGCACCACGTGGTGGGCCTACATCAACTGCAGGGGCACCCCCTCCATCAACTGCCAGGTCATCTGTGATACCCAGGGCATTATAATGAATGTGTGTGCTGGCTCCCCTGGAAGCTATCGCGATTCCCACATTTGGCATATGATGCAACTGTACCAGAGATTTGCCAATGTGGACATCCCCTACGGTCACCTAGTGGGGGGAATGCTGGTTACACACTGGAGCCGTGGCTGATGACATCCATCAGAAATGCACACACACCTGAACAAGAACGCCATAATGAGGCACACTCACAGACCAGACTTATAATAGAGCGTGTGTTTGTGATGCTCAGGTCACGGTTCCAGTGTCTGGACACATCCGGTGGAGCCTTGCAGTACTCACCAGCTATATGTACCCAAATTGTTATGGTATGTGCCATGATACATAATATGATCTTGTGGAAACAGCTGCAGCAGGAACAGCACGGGGCAGGGCCTCACAGCCCCCCACCAATGCAAAGGCCTGCACAGGCACAGAGTGATTCAGAGGAGGAACAACCTGAGCCTGCCCCAGTAGGCAGATGGAGGCATGCCCAGTATGCCCTGGCCTTGGCAAAGAGGCAACAACTAGCACATACACTGACACAGTAGGGACCCAGGGAATGACACCTCTCTTTCTGACTCGCACATACAGTAAAAGGGATGTCAAACATGACACTACCTGTGCTCATCCATGTGTAGGGAGTGTACTATGTGTATCCAACATAGGCAGCTCTCCAGCACCATCTGCAATTCTGGCATACCCACAAGGTAAGTCAATCAACCTACCAATTGCCAAATGGAGTAGAATGTGTCATTACCGGTATCTAAGGTATGGATGTGAGTATGCAAGGTAATTGGGTGGCTGAATGTTATGACAGCAGAAATTAAACACCTACAGAGGCACCATGATATCTGTAACACATACTGGAGTCACCATAGTAACCAGTACTACACAGGGTGACAAAAACCACTGCAGGAAATGTGGTGGGTGACATGTGTGTCCACATGACTCACACATGCCAGTCAGGGCAGTTCATATACCCAGCAACAGTCTCAGCCAGCAGAACAGGTGTAGACAAACCCAAACAGAGCCTGTGCTATGGCCACTGAATGATGGCTATGGGTAACCTCCCCACGACCTACACAGACAGACTACAGCAGCTCAGGCAGTGGGATGTTAGTTCTGAAGGGTAGGAAGTCAGACACTAATATGTAGGGCAACCAAAGCTAAGATCTGTAGTACACTGGTATGCTTCTAGTCAGCATGATAGGTAAGAATACAGAAGGAAATGGAGTACCTGACATACCAGTACAGTCAAATGTGTACACATGTCAGGTATGCCCCTCCATCCTACATAGTAATGTCATAACAGTCCGGTGTACCCCCCAATCCTATGTGGAAATGTAGAAATAGACAGAGGTGCCCCCATCCTACGTAGTAATGTAATAACAGTCAGGTGTGCCCCCCAATCCTGTGTAGAAATGTAGAAATAGTCAGGTGTGCCCCCATCCTATATAGTAATGTAATAACATTCAGGTGTGCCCCCCATTCCTGTGTAGAAATGTATAAATAGTCAGGTGTAACCCCCCATCCTACGCAGTAATGCAATAACAGACAGGTGTGCCCCCTTTCCTGTGTAGAAATGTAGAAATAGACATGTGTGCTCCCCCATCCTATGTAGTAAGGAAATAACAGCAGGTGTGCCCCCCAATCCTGTGTAGAAATGTAGAAATTGTCAGGTGTGCCCATCCATCCTATGTAGTAATGTAATAACAGTCAGGTGTGCCCCCCTAAATCCTGTGTAGAAATGTAGAAATAGACAGGTGTGCCCCCTCCATTCTACGTAGTAATGTAATAACAGTCAGGTATGCCCCCCAATCCTGTGTAGAAATAGTCAGGTGTGCCCCCCCATCCTACATAGTAATGTAATAACAGTCAGGTGTGCCCCCCAATCCTGTGTATTAATGTAGAAATAGTTAGTTGTGCCCCCCATCCTATGCAGAAATGTAGTAACAGTCAATGCCAAATGATCAATGGATACCCTGCAGAAACAGCATGCTACCTGTAGGTGTACAACACAAAGGTCAGCACTGCAGTACAAACTACCTGGACTCGATCCACACATTAAATACAGACAGGCATACCGGGCATGCTCACACACTTGAACACATGAAGGCCATGTCTGCAAACACCAGCTGACCAGACATATCTGGCAGTCGCAGATGTTAGTGCAGACACTCCTCAGTATGCACCACTCATGCCTTGCACACACAGTGGATGGGAATACAGACATATATGTAAGGACAACACACCATAATAAGCCAAAGGTAGACATACATAGATGTGAGGAAGAGGGTGACTGTGACAAGGAGCTATCCAGGCCTGTCCCACCCAGCACACAGCCAAAGGGGCCCAACCACATGAGGTTCAAATGTCACTCGCTGCAGATACTATCCACCGGTATCTGTCAGCATTACAGACTATGTGGTGTATGTGCTAGCTGTGCAACATGACTGTACAAGGAATTAGTCATCTAGCAACTGTATAGATGTACCTGTGAAATATGACCCTGTGTGTGACTGCATGTGGTGTGTCAACTTCTAGATGAATGGGTTATAGCCCATGCACACACATTGCCCGCCCCATAGCCCTACTATGACAAGCCTGCTGAGGTCATCCACTGTGAAATATACCTTTAAGAGAGATATAGCCCAGTAATCTCTGTGTTGTGTCCCATAACTGTATACTGCTGTAGTGTGATAAACTAGTTAGGTAGGAGTTCTAATCCCAGACTTGGCAACTGAGTTTGTGTGTGTTGTGTCGAGAGCAATGCTTTTTAGGGTAGTCACACTCCTTACAATTGAAATGCTCTACTTTGATACGACTGCTGATGTCATCCAGCTAGAAATATATATCTGGGAAGGTTGTAGTCCAATAATCTCCTCAGCACATGCCATAACTGCATACTGCTGTAGTGTGATAAAATAGTTAGGTAGGAATTCTAATTCCAGACTTGGCAAATGTGTTTGTGGGTTTGGGTGTCTGCCTGTGGAGAGAGCAATGCTTTTTAGGGTAGTCATACTCCCTACTATTCAAATGCTTTACTTTGGCAAGGCTGCTGATGTCATCCACCTAGAAATACACCTCTGGGAAGGTTGTAGCTCAATAATCTCCGTAGTATGTCCTATAACTGTGTACTGTTACATCCCATTTGGTCAACTGAAGTCTTTATCCCCTAATGATTTTGTACAGAGTGCAGATAGAGGCTGCTAAACTATACACCTGCATTACTTACTGTTGATAGTTTGGTATCCTGTGGCCCAGTCTGTCTTTACTATTGTAAAATTTGAAATGCTTGGCCTGGACAGCAACAGTTGCGAACCATTCCAGACTACTGTATTAGTATAACTGTTTCACAGTTGCATTACTTTGTTTATATGGATGTCAGTGTCTGAACAGCTATATGACATGGCATATAAAACTGTAAATTACACAAATAAAGGTTTTCCATTTCTGCAAACCTGTGTGAGGTGTTTTATCCTGTGACCTCTCTGTGGGTATATGTTGCAGGCAACAATTTCCATTTGTATGGGTGGCCCATAAAATGTCCAGTTGTTAATGTGTTAACTGTAGGCATAGTGGCTGTTTCATATTGTGTGCACCTTCTACATATGTATCTTACTGTACATATCTCTACGTGTGTATGCGTAGTTGCATGTATATCCATATATATATATATATATATATATATATATATATATATATAGATGGGTCTACAGCTTTTAGTCGAATTCCATTTGTTCGAAAATGATTTCAGGCAGCCCACTTCACTGAAACCTCATTTGGCTGAAAGCACATTTGGTCGAATTACATTTGGTTGAAAATAGTATAAAGCCTCTGCCCCAATGTAGTGTGACCCTGGAGTGAGAATATAAAGTTGTGGGGTGTGGGGGGCTGTGCCCCCCAGATTTTGCAACACAGTTTTTCTTATGTTACATGTTTTAATGTATTTTTAATGGATAAACATGTATATAATAGTGCATAAACTGAATTATGTGGGGTGCTTCCCCCCACACCCCCCCTAACTTTATATTCTTACTCCAGGGTCACACTGCAGTGGGGCAGGGGCTTTATACCATTTTCGACCAAATGTAATTCGAACAAATATGCTTTCAGCCAAATGAGGTTTCAGTGAAATGGGCTGCCTGAAATCATTTTCGACCAAATGAAATTCAACCAAATATAGTAGATCCATATATATATATATATATATATATATATATATATATATATATATATATATATATATATTTATATATATATATATATATATATATATATATATATATATATATATATCTGTATCTGCATATATGTGTCTGTGTATATGTATCCTGGGGATGTTGATAGCTTCCACATTTCACATTTCCTATAGGAGCCAGACTGTACTGCTTGATATGTTACCAATATCAGCCTGACATCATACAGGTGGGCTGTAGTACTGTTAACATCTTGTGCCTATGTCATGTCAGGTCCTGGTTATGGGATCTGCAACATCTGGTAGTGTATTGCAGGGTGGATGTGTTTGGTTGTGGGGGGTATACCTATTCGTACAAGACGTATATTGTTTGGGATCTCTCAACCCCATTAACGGTGCATGTGGGCATATATGTTTTAGTTCATCTACCATTGTTATCTACAGATGTATGGCCCTATATATATATATATATATATATATATATATATATATATATATATATATATATATATATGTATATCTGCTTACATATATATAACTATATCCTTATATACCTACATAGATATATATCTGCGTAAATATATATAACTTGCTGTGTATATCTAGACATATAGGTGTAGACATATATATGTGTCGATGTAGGCATCTGCATGTATATATGTTCATATATATTTATATTTATAAATATATATATATATATGTATACACATATATAGATATATTGTATCTGTTTAGATATTAATATATTTACACACACACATACATCTAAATGTTGGAATACATTCTTTGCACTGTTGCATGACTGGGCTGGATGATTTGTTTTTGAAAACATCAGACTTATGTATATCTGACATGGCTTAGTGGTAAATCACTTTGTCTGTGGTGTGCAGAGTCCCGGGCTCTAGCCTTGCAGAGGCTGTTTATGTTGTTGCTGGGCTGAACATGAGCCATTGGATACGGAGTGATTAAGACACTTTAAAGCAGTTGTATGCGGGTTTGCGTGGAGGTAAGCACTGCTAACTTCCGGTTACAGTTTCTTATACACTGTTAGCTTCTGCATTGCTTAACATGTGTAGGCATTGCTTACCCCCATGCAAACAGGCTTAAACCACTTACTGCTACTTAAAAGTGCTTACCACCACACTTATTTCTTTAAAAGAAAAGAAAAAGGGGTTGATAGGAAAGTGATGAAAAAAGGGGCACAAAGAGGGAAAGACAGTAGAGAAATTAGCCAGGGATGTGCAGGAAGGGTGTAGGGAAGATCTATAGCTGCCCATTTCTACTACATCAACAGCTGTGCATATACATTGAATTAGGAGGTAGATTTGGACACTCAAACCTCTGGGAGAGGTGTGAGGACAACAATAGTAAGTTGTGATGCCAGTTAGATCAGATTACATGTGTGCAGTGGAAATGCGTGCAAAATGGACAGCTATGTATGGGGCGAGATTTTTCTGTGGGACCAGATTGCCCTTTTTTTCAGGTGAGAGTGGGATGTTGAGGAGGGGTAGTAGGTATATTTGGGGAGGTAGGTTGGGTAGGATAACAGACAAGACAAACAAGATGCATACGGGGCAGTATATGACACACGTGGTGGGTAAACACCTTGATGGGGAGAGGTGTTGGGATATCGGAAGCCCACAAGCCTCCTAGTGATAACAGTGGGACTGACATCCCCACACATAGGCAGTCACCACTGCACCTTCTCAGCCCTGAAGGTGGCTGTGCTGGGGGCTGAGTCTCAGAGCCAGGCTGACTCTCTAATTGTGACATGTGGCCCTGGAGCTGGCATAGAAGATCACCAAACTGCTCGTTGATCACTCTACACACCACGACCCCGACCTGGCGACGGGTGACAGGTGCCTGTCTGCGCCCACTCCTGGGGGAGGTGATCCCCATTCCCTGAGGTAGTTCCACCTGAAGGTGGTGCAGGACCAATGGACAGGGAGGTCCCGGGTTGGGCTCCAGACATGCTGGTGCCCGGTGCCATGGCCAGCTGAGGTGGGACAGGTGGGTCCGCTGGGACCTGCCTTCCCAAGCGTGCTATAGTGTTTAGATTTCATCATCATTTGTGGGTTAGTAATAGTCAAAATATTCCAGGGTTAGGTATAACAGCATGCATATATATTCCTATTAACCCAGACACCGGATACAGAACAGTTGCATAACAAACAGAACACATGCATATATGGGACCACAGTGGTAATAAGAACAGCATGCAGGTACATTGATGGCACCATGCCACCAATGTTGGAAAAATTCAGTATAGCACATGCATGGGAACCATTACAATATTTATCAAACAATTGGACATTATCAGAACATAGGTGTCATTACATACAGGTTGGGGTGGGTATGTTGATTATTGTTGGAGATATGGTGAGGGGGGAAAAAGATGTCAATTAGCAACTAGTATATTCTTGCTGTTCACGTTACTTTCCTAGTCAGTGCTGTTATCTGTACCTTACAAGACTTACTACACTACCCTATAGCCTTAGTTTGGACAGTGATATGGCTGTTGTCATCATTACACATGAACCGGTTTTACCTGCAGTATACAGCTCTTACCTGGTATACCTGTGGAGGGAATGTTTGTTAACACTAACTAACTGTTTCTACACATACTCCCAGATTCCAGGTTGATGTTTTGCACCTAGCTATCCTATTCTTTCTGCACAGACTCTGTCCATGTATTGACCACATGCCGGTGTGCCTGGACATATCTAGAATATTGCCCTCTTCCTACATAGCTATATTATGTACCACAGTGTGGGTGAGTGACCAGTGATACTTTATTATTCAGAGAAACTGTAACACTCACAATTCCCTACAATACTAGAGTAAACAGTACCAGTACAGGTTATAATGGTCTGTATTTCTCAGCACAGTGTTCGTATCCAACGTACCTGTGGGAGCAATGTTTGTTAGCACTACCTGACTGTTGCCACACAAAGTTCCAGATTACACAAATATGCACATACATCTCACTCTGTTACTGTATGCACTCTGATCACAGCTTGACAACATGGGAGTGTAGATAGGGCATACTTGAAATATTACTCTCCTAACAATTTTGGGAGTTGCTACAGTGACGTGTGTGTTCTCATGATGGTTGACAATCACTTGTATTCCCTGTTTGCTGGCTAAACATCTGAGATCATCCCACAGATTTACCAGGTGGACAGGGGGACAAGCAGCAGATATAGGGACATATACTGGACATCCTGGCCTTATCTATACAGTTGTGGGATAATAATATGTATGCAGCCTAATTCCACTCCCAGGATTCAAACCATGGCTGTCCATCACAGTTGTGTCTGCTATATAGATATTGCTGTATATCTCCCATCTGCTTTCTGTCTTATTAATCCCCTGTGCTTTTTCATTCTGACCTTGCATTACAACACAAATATACAGATTTCCTAGACATTTATATGTTGTTGGACAGTGTGGGTGACAGTGATGTGTAATACCTTATTATTCAGAGCAACTGCATATCATTCTTGTATTTCTGGGCACAGTGTTGGCATCTGACAGACCTGTGAGAGGAATGTTTATTAGCACTACCTGAATGTTCTCACACACAGTACCAGATTCCACATTACTATTATGCACATACATCTTACTCTGTTACTGTACACACTCTGACCACAGCTTGACAAGTTGGGGTGTTATGGGACATACGTGGCTTCTTAGTCACATAAGGAATTGGGGAGTTGCTAGTGTGCCAGCTTTGTTCTCATAGTTGTGTGTCAATCAGTTGTATTCCTGTTTGCTGCCTATACGTCTGGGATCATCCCAATAATTTCCCAGGGGGGCAGGTTAATAGGCAACATATATGGGCCACTTTACTAGACATTCTGGACATATCTGTACAGCTGTGGGGTATGATTCTGTATGCAGACTACTACCACTGACAGGATTCGACCCGTGGCTGTGTGTGCTAAAAAAGCAACAGTTCACATCTCAGTTGCATGTGCTATCCGGTTTTTGTTGTCTGCATTTTCCCTGTTTACTATCTATGTGTCTCTCAGTTGTACTAAATGGCCTCTGGGGATTACACCTGTCATATACAAGCATTCTTACACATTCAATTTATGGTGCACAGTGTGTGGAACAGTGCTTAATACTACAGTACTATTACATGAGTGCATATCTACATTATCGTATGATACCAGGATATACACATGCAGTCCAGCAGTTTTGTCAGGCTATTACACTTTTTTTGACTTATAAACAACATGAGACTTTTACTGCCATATTTTCTAGTGTATGCAGTACTTGCCTTGAACAATACAGGTTTTATACTAGCAATTCATTTACTACTACTTTTATTTTTATTTCCTATGACAGTAAATGCTTGAGTATTACTGACCTGCCTCGTGTCGCAACCTCGCTAGGCAACTGATGTGGGCGTCCTGGTTCACGGCCTACTCCATTGCAGCTGTGAGGGACATAACAGGAATATTTAACCATACCTATCTATGATATACCTGAGCTGGCAATTATTACACACATACTGGGGTGATACCTACACATGGCTGGAACATCCCCTGATGCTCTAGCCTCTTGGAGCCACTCCTCCAAGAGGTCCCCCTTATACCACTTCAGGTCGGCATAGTAGTACCTGACCTGCTCACCAGTTTGGGGTATGCCAGTAGCACTGATAAGGTCAGGGGCGAGATGGTCCCTGGCCTCCACATTATATTGGGAGCCCTGGTACTGGCCCTGCAGCAGTCTCTGAGCATGGTCTTTAACTAGGAGTCCTGCCATGACCCTGGACTCCTGGATGCACCAGCACTGCGCCCAGAAGTGCACACCTTCTCCCCTTACTGCCATAGTGCCTGCAAGGGGAAGCTACAACCAGCTATGAGGTGCATTCCCACCTCTTGGGTTTAAGTAGGGCTACCTTCCTGCACTTTTCTGTGATTGGCTGGTTTTGAAAAGGCTAAACTATGGGCAAACCTGTTTAACGAGGGTTGGCATTGTTAAAAGGGGTATACCATTGGGCACATTGAGTTAGCTGGTCTACACATTACTTACACCTCCTAAGCTGGCCTGTGCAATGCTTAGCATTTCTTGCATTAGACTTTACATTATATTTCCTTTTAGGCATTGATTTCTTATTCATTGCATCTTATATAGCTGCCTGGTATCCACAATTAATGTGTACGTACACTCTATTGAATCCTTGTGTTTTACTGTGTACTTCAAAACTTTAATACAATTACACCTCACTTCTGGGCTTACTGCTGTACTCCAGTTTACATATTTATGTAATGTAGTTGGTTATGGAACATATGACTGTATACTGATGCCTTTCACAGGTTCAGTTTGGTTATACTATGGTGAAAACTTTTTTGCTGATACCCCATTCTTCTGTACTTCTGTGATGACTTGGTGGTTAACTACTGTGACTACGGTGTATAGGGTTCTGGGTTTGAGACCTGCAAAGTTGTTTATTTTGTTGATGACCAGAACAAGGGCCATTGGATACAGAGTGATTAAGGCACTTTTTAGCACTTGTAAGTGGGTTTGCGTGATGGTAAGCACTGCTAACCTGCCGTTACATCTGCTTACAGAGAGTTAGCTTTAAAATTGCTTAGCCAGTGTAGGCATTGCTTACCACCATCCAAACGGGCTTAAGCCCGCTTACTAGTGTTTAAATATATTTACTACTGCTTATTTGTGCTTAAACCTGCTTACTAGTGCCTTATTCATTATGACACTGACACCTCACATGTGCATTTACTGCAGTACTCCAGTTCATAAAAATATGTTATTTAGTGGGTTTTGCAACACAAATATTGATCATAACGTGCTTTGCCATGGAAAGTGCTGCAGTGGGGATTCGAACCGGGAAGGTCTGCTCATAAGGTGAATGCTCTGCCCACTACACTATTGCTATGCTACTTCATTTGCGTATATCTTCCTTGCTATCATCTTCGGCCATTTAAGCTGCATTAACCGTAGCTAAGCGATGGGCACACCTGCGCACCTACGGTTAGCTTTAATCGGATTTAAAAAAAAATAAAAGGGTTTCTTCAATTTATTTATATATACTGTTGCCATTGTCCACAAGGGGGACTGTTTTTGGGGATATGCGGTCACCTGTGAGCAGTCTCACTCATTGCATACCCCTTTCTGCTGTTCTTCATTGCAGGGGCTTGTTTATTCTGAGAGCTCTGCTCTCAGACATGCCCCCTGCACTCTTACACACTCCATGTAAGCCTATGAGCTCAGGCAGCGTGCCTCATTATTATGCATGGTGTGCTACCGTCCTACTCCTAAACAGCTGCCTCCATGCAGAACTAACCTAGTCCTGCATGGAGGAATAGTAAATCCGGGGGACAGTATTGAATTTTAGACACAGATCCTTAATGCAAATAATAACAGTCATACCGAATATTAGGAAAAGAGAAAGGAAAATCTTCTAATAAGGATGATTGTAATTAAGTGTACAGAGAATAGACAAGAGGAGGCTGGAATTTACTGGAGGAAGGTGAAAAATGAAAAAAGGTATTGGAAACAAATAATTATAGAAGGAATGATAATAGAATTGGAAGAGACTAAAAGACATTTGGATTGCAGGTTAGTGATCACCTTCTCTATCAAAGATTGACATCAGAGTATAGACAGAGTGTAAGGGATTATAAGGGAGAGGAGAATCATAAATGAAAGACCTGCACTGGTTGAGTTTCTAAATGAACCTAGAACAGAAACTGTTGTTAAAAAAGAATAATTAGTAGAGGATATAAAATATTGCACGCTTAGTATAGAAATCAATCAGGACAGGTCAGAAAAGATTGGGAAGAGTGATTAGATATGCAATTCACAAAGAGACAATGGGAAGATATATGCATGGCTCCCAAATATGCAACAAAATCTAAAGTTAACTGGAAACATGTTTTGGGAGTATAATGAGTTGGTAGACTAAAATTCTCAGCAGGATACTCTGTCGGGAATACTGGGTGAGCAAACAAATGTAACAAAATAAATTATTTCTTTGAGCTAGGATACAAGATCTGAATTTTCTAGACAAAGTAAGGCCTTATTAAGTTTAATTCTAGTGGCTGCCAAAAAATACTTACTTAAAACAAAATCTAAACCAAATATAAGTGAAGCAGTGAATATTGTAACAGAGATAAAGGAACATGGAGTGGGATCTTTAGAAAAGGATAAATGTAAATTGCATATAAAAATGAAAGTTGTGGGAACAATTCCTGCTGAAAAATGTTTTGGAGGAGGCATGAGGTTTAAGAGAAGGCGGGAATTTAATAATTTGTGTAATGTTGCTAAGCTTATATTATATATAACAAGAGACAGGAACCAGGAAGTTAAAACTGGGAGTTCACCTTTACAAAGAGACCAGTCACCAGTGGAGTCCTTGCAGCTCCTTTTTGGCATCTACTTCCCAGAAGTCAAGACCAATGTCAGTGGCCACCGGCTGACTAAATTTTACAGAAAATTGCAAATTAGGAGCAGTCTTAGAATCTATCACCAATAGTAATGTTTTCCAAGAAGGACAGGTACAAATAACTGTTGTCAGAGCCATGCCCTAAAACTAAATGCCAAAAAATACCTAACAGTATTCCTTATGAAGTTGGCCACTCCTTGTAACTACCATATTGACAAAATACCCCTAAGTAGTCAGTGACTTGGGGACACTTGTAGATAGCAATCTAGCCTTTTGTCATCATGTGTCTACTGTAGTGAGAAAATCATTCTGTGTTGGTTATGCAACTTATAAACAAAGGTATGGTATGTTGGTCCAAGGAGGTCATTGTTCCACTGTATTTGGTGCTCATCAGAACTATTGCTGAGTGCAATGCCCCTTCGGTATGTTCCTAACCAGGCTTATCCAACAAATGGAATGTCCACAGAGGTTCCTCATTAAAAGAATACAGGATGCAAATAACATAGCCTATGTACACATCCTCAATACCCTATACCTGTATTTTGTTTCCTACACACTGTTAAGGGGAGTTCTACTCCTGGCATTCAAGACATCTGCAGACCCCACTCTGACAGATTGCTCTCATATACGGAAAATAAGCAACACCAGAATTACCCATTCTAAAGACATGAATCATGCCTGTAATATAAATATGACTTGCTGGAGAGACAGATATGCATCCCAAAGACTACCCCTTCTCTGGAACAGATTCTCCATCCATATGAAGCAGAGTTCTTCCCTAACCCAATTTAAGTCTAACTTGGACAACTGTATGGAGAACTGGAAAGTCACCTCAGGTTTGACACATATGTCTCTAAAGAGACATGCAGCTTGTAAATGTTTCATCTGCCATGCCCCTTTTTACACTACCAAGGGTACTAGAACTTGTCAGAGATTTGGGATGCATGGCTGGGTTTAAAACGGCACCTGTGATTATTAGCTGAGTGTACTCCTATGAAGTTATAAACTGCTAGTTATTCAGCTGTTCTACAAAGCCTTTACTGGTAGGGCATGCATTTATTGAAAAAAATAAAAATAACACTGTACACTACACTTCCAAGTTAAGTGACATTAGCAAGCAGCATTGAAAGACAAAGGGAAATATTTAATAGAGGTTCACCCCCCTAGCTAAATGTAATTGCATTAATCAGAAGAAGTGAACCAAAAAGTTACACTTTTTGTAACGGGCACAGAAGTGCAGGATGCTTTTAGCAGACAGACGAAGGACTGGACTGCAAGTTATTACAGTAAATTTATTTATATTTATTTATTTATTTATTTTACATTTGTTGACCGGGAATGTCTGACTGAGCCGAAGCCCTTTTTCAGCAGAGACCCGGGGAGAAAAGCTCCAGCAAATAGATATAACAGTTTGTCATTATTAACAGGTATTATACAGATGGAATAAGGCAACTCAGTTAGCAGGCTACAGGAGAATTTTGAGAATATACAGATTACATTTTGTCATAAATACTAGCATAATACACAGAATTATGTAATGGTGAAAACAGGTAGACAAAAGTCAGAGCACTTTTTGAAAGTAGTAGTTAGACTAGAAGAGCAACATAGGAGTTGAATGTTAAATTTTACAATTAAACAATCAGGAAGGTATAAAAGTTACAGAGAGAGGGGAAAAAGCTATTGACTAGTGGAGAGAGATAGAGAGTTTTCAGGGTGGATTTGAGCATTGGCAGATCCATTTCCTGTTAAAATATTCTTTTAGAGTTAGTTTAATCTGTTTGGGATGTGTGAGTGTTCGAATTTCAAAGGGAAGTTTGTTCCATTTTATAGAGGTATAATAGCTGTATAGGCACACCCTGCTTTAGATTTTGGCTTATAAATTTTTAAGAGGTCTTGGGAGGAGCTTTGGAGTCTTCTTTTAGGAGTATAGTGAGAGATGATGGTGTGTAAGGCTGGACAGAAAGATGGTTGGTAGAGAACTGCATGTATGGTTTGGAGCTGGGAGAGAAGGAGCAGGTGAGGTAACTCTAGCCAGTTTAAATATCTTAGAGAGAGACAGTGGTGAGATCTATAGGATAGCTGAGTTGTAAATCTCGCTACTTTATGGTATGTGGTCTCAAGTCTAGTGAGGAGAGAGGAGTTTAGGTTAGTAAGGATTTGTGAACAATATGTTAGGCAGGGAAGAAGGTAGGAATGAGTGAGGTCTATTCTAGCTTCCTGGGTGAGAAATTTTTTATTTCTATAAAGCAGACCTAATTTAAAGTGAGTATTCCTTATACAGTTGTTTATGTGGAGGTTGAATTTTAGTTGATCGTCGATTGTGATTTCCAGTAGTCTTGAGCTAGATTCAACTATAATAGGAGTGTTATTAAGTGACAGGATAGTAAATGAGGACTTTATATGGTTGGATGTTTTGGGAAGGAAAAGTAGGAGCTTTGTTTTCTTGGGGTTGAGGATGAGTTTGTTGTTTGAGAGCCATGTTTCTACTGAGTTAAAGGATGTTTGGGTAGCTGATAAGAGTTCAGAGGGAGAGTTAGCTATTGTAATGACTGTAGAGTCATCAGCATATTGGATAACAGAGGAAAGTGGTCAGGAAGTATAGAGCAGGTTTGTAAAGATGTTGAAAAGCAGTGGCCCAAGAATAGATCCTTGTGGGACTCCCATTTGTATTGGAAACAGAGTAGATAAAGCAGTGTCCCATTTTACTGATTGAAATCTATCTTTTAGGTAGCTATCGAACCAAGCCAATGTGTCAGGAGAGAAGTTAAGGTTAGACAGTTTGTTTAGTAGTAGAGAGTGAGAAACAGTATCGAAGGCCTTTGAGAAATCAAGGAAGAGACAGGAGATACGTTTATGGTCATCTCTGTCCAGGGAGATAGTGTTGAGAAAGGATAGAAGTGCAGTATATGTGCTATGCTTAGGTCGGAAACCATGTTGTGTTGGGGTAAGTAGGTTTGCCAGAGAGAGATGATCCATGACTTGAGTACATATGCACTTTTTGAGAACTTTTGACAGAGGGGAGAGGATGGCAATAGGTCTAAAGTTTGCGATTTCAGTGGACTTACCACCTTTGAGGATAGGCAAGGAGTAGAAATGTTTCCAGATGGATGGTACTTTGGATTCAGAGATTGAGCGGTTTATGATGATAAAGATGGGAAGGGCGAGTGAGTGGGCAGCTGTCTGGAGAAAGTATGATGGGATGTTCTCAGCAGATACTGAGCAGGGTTTTAGTTTGGAGAGTAGGGTTCAAATGTAGGTTGTAGAAATAGGCTTCAGGGAGAAGATTTTGGAAGGAGTAGTTATGGAGGAAACTTGGATTACTGGGTCAGTTGTAGTGGAGCTATTGAAGTTAAAGAGTTTGGATATTGATTCAACAAAGTAAGAATTGAAGGTGTTAGCAGTTTCTTCTGGTGTTTTTTCAGGGGTAGGGTTTGGTGAGGTTGGGTTTCCTGGATGAAGTATTTGATTGATAGCATTCCAGAATTTTTGGGGGCTTGATTTTAGAGTGGAAGGGGGGTTGGAGTAGTTTTTGTCTTTATTGATAAGCTTTTTGGCCAGCTTTCTTTGTTCTTTATAACTTTGTAGGTCTTTTGGGATTTTGGTTTGAAGCCATTTTTTCAAGGACTTATCTTTAGATTTCATGAGAGTTCTTGTGTTTTTTGTTAGCCAAGGAGATAAGGTTGCTTTTGTCCTAATTTTATGAGGTGGAGCTAGTGAGTTTACGATATCCAGAAAAGTAGAGTTAAAAGCAATGACAGCTTCATCTAGGGGGAGCTGGGTGAGGAAGTCTCAGCTTACTCTAGCTATGAGAGTGTTGAATGTTTCGGGGTTAAAGGTGGATAGATTATATCTAGTAAAATATCTGTGTGGTTTAGAGAGGTGGGTTGAATATCTTAGTACCTTTATGGGTGAGTGGTCACTCAGAGTATTGGCAAGGGTTTCTGGATTATGGTATTTAGAAGGAGCTGAGACAAGTATCCAATCAAAGAGGGTATTAGTGGTATGGGTGTTGATAAATGTGTTGTCTTAGTAATGAGCTGGGAAAATCCAGACAAGTTTATATTATGTGGTGAATCTGGGTTATTTAGGGTTAGCCAATTAATATTTACATCACCAAGGAGGATTGTTTCATTTGGGATATTTAAGGAAAGATAGGAGAGAATGTGTTCCAGTAATGGAATATTGTCCCCTGGGGGGGGGAAGTATGTGACTACTATAGTAATTGTGGCATACTTGTTTAGTTTTAGGTTAACTGCCAATGTTTCTGCTGGGGAGAAAGATGGAATAGAATGGTTAATGTGAGAAACAATAAGATTGTTGGAATAGATTATGGCAACTCCCCCACCCTTTTTGTTGTTATGGTCAAGGCGAATTATGTTATAGCCAGGGGGAGAATATCTTTATCTAGGTTGTGGGGTTTAAGCCAGGTTTCTGTTACTGTGATGACATCGGGAGTATGATTTGCTATCCATGCATGAAACAGACTAACTTTGTTGAGGATGTTACGAGTATTTATAGAATAGAAGGAGATTTTTTTTTTTGTTGTGCAGTTTGGTGGCTGGGGTGAGAGGGGTGTTTGGGATAGAAGTAAGGTTTGGGTTTGGACCTGGATTTGGCTGTATGTCACCTGCTGTTAGTATTGAAGTGGTGAAGTTGTTAGTAAAGGGATAACATTTTTAGTTTTAGCAAACAAAAAAATATATATGGACAATAAGTATTTAGAAGAAGATCACAGTGACTGAATCATTGAAGGAGTTTAACACTGAAATAAGAATGCAGTTTTGGTATCTTTACTGATTTTATGTTTCATGAAAGTACTATATGTTTGTCAAAGACATGAGACTTGAAGAAAGTTACTTGGAAATTCAAATCTTGTACCCCAAAGGTTATCCAGGTTTGCCAGGCTGGACAGGAAATGATGAACAAAACTAAAACTACAGTCTATTGTCAGCTAAGAGACTCAGCTTTTAAAGCTGAAAAATTCACCAAACCAAAAGTGAAGCAAAGTGAGATACACATTAAGAAGAAACCATTAAGAACCACCAAGGACACATTACTGTTCACAGAGAGTGCTAGGCAGTAAAAGCCACAGAAACATCAGCACTGGAAATATCAGAACATTGGTGTAAAATTTTCCAAAGTCTACACAAAAGGGAGTGTATAGCGTTGTAGAGGATGACAATTCCAGGAGAGGCCTCAGGGGATATGATTCTGAGCACAACTTCAAGGGCAGGGAAAGAAGAAGCATGAATTATAAGTTATGCACATAATAAGACAAGACACTTGCTTCAAGTGTGATACCATAACCCAAGCCAACATACCTCTGTGACAAAAGTGCTAAACCTGGGTGTTAAACCCATAGAAAAATCCATCTATCCACAACCCCTTAAATTCTAAAGTTAAAGTCAAGCATGATGCTTACACTGGAGAAGCCATCCCTACTCCCCTACTCATAGTAAATTCACCATAGAAATATGCGTCTGTTGCACCACAGATACAAGTTTGATTATCCTTATCTATTTGAAAGGTAGGAAGACATACATTTTGGGACTATATCCAATAATTAGATGAGGTTGATTAACATGTTAATGAAGCAAATGAAACATGCCAATTAAAGTTAAAAATAATGAATCGGCTGGAGTTTTTCAGGAGATAAAAGAAATTAAAGTTGTTCACAGGACTGTGCTAAAATACCTAACAAACTCATTCAAGTTTTCCTAGGTCTGAGAGAGAATACAAATATCAGGAAACTGGAATCCCAAGGAATCACTGAGCAAATGGGAAAATGTATGGGTTGATTATAACCGTGACAGTTCACAGAAGTTTGTATGCTGATATAAAGGAACATTTTCACTTCCAAAAACAGAAGGTATTTCTGGTGATTGCAGGGATCAAATGCTTCTCGAAAGCAGGTATTTCAGCAAATTTGGACCAACACTGAGTGGATAAAGATAGCTCAGTGCTGTGCACCATTTATATACTGTAAGGGAAGTACTCCTTAAAATGTTATCTTTTGTACTGGCTTCCACTTCAGAAGATTTTTCCTAGAACAATCCAGCACATTTTTAACAGTGTGCAAGGTACTAAGGCATGCCCGGATGATATTGTCTTCCGGGAAAAGATGTCAAAATAAATCAGTCAGATTCTGCAAGCAGTCAATGATGTAGCTAAAAATCATATAGTAAGGCCAGATTAAAGCAGATCCATTGCAGATAATAATCAGTCACTTTCTTAGCAGACAGGTAAAACAGTGCAAATAAAGATCTGAGTAGCATGTATTAAATGTATGTCACTAGTCATAAGCAAATATGATTTGTAGACATGTATAGTGATTATGTCTATAAATTCATAATCAAACTTAACAGCTCATAGTAACCAACTGAAAAATAGTTTGTTCAAGAGAACCATGTAAGATTAGAGCAGTGTGCAGCAGAAAATGTCTAAGGAGCTGAAATGTCCCATAACGAAAGTTGCCATCCTGAAGTACTATGATGAGTGATGCCAATCTAAAATTTCACAGGATGTTTCTAAGGGTGAAATACTTACTGTGCTATTGTAACAGTGCAGCATGAGATGGGATCCTTTAGACAATGCTAGTTGGGTAATAATACATTTTAAATTATACTAAATTGAAAAAGAAAACCTAGCTATGGCAGAGAGATTTAAGAATTTCATATTTCCATGTATGGCATAAAAGAGTAAAGACTGAGTAAATCCAAAAGCCCATTGTGGCAAGTTCGCAGAAACATTGGCATACATGTCTACTGGGCTGAGAGTTTTGTTTTCCTCTAGAAATTCAGAAATATGATTTTGAATTGAAATGTAAATCTAAGAAAGAGCTGCCACTAGCAGACGTTTTATTACCATTACATGACAACTAAGAGCTGACTAAATGCTGTGAAGAAATAATTTCACTGTTACTTGTAGTATACCATTACCATATGCACATAATTGAGATAAGCAGTTTGTGTTCAATAAATTACTGGTCAAAGGAACAAGAATTGTGGTTCCAGAGATCCTATGTTATGTTACTGAAAATCGAAGAAATCTAGCTTTGCATGGAAAAATCTGAATGAAATGCAAGCTTATGTACCACTGCCTAAGCATGAAAAGGGACAGAGATCTCTACATATTGATTCTCCTTTGGCATATCAAGGCTTTGCAAACCCAAACAGGCTTCCATATTAACCAAAGGAATTAAAGACACCAATAGGTCTCAGAAAAAAGCTTAGTACCGCTGCTACCAAAATCCATCCACAGCACTCACATGAGATAGTTAGTTTGATTACATACCTAAACAATCCATTCAAAGTTCAAACTAAAGAAAACAAACAAAGCTACTCCATGGATAGGCAAGAGTAACTTAATAACCCCATATAATTTTGCAATTCTGGAATGAAATTAATCTTATCGCAAGACAACAAAACAGAAAAACTTCTATCATGATTCTGTGTAAATAAGAGTCACTGGCTTGCTCAAGCTTCTTTCTTTCTTTCTTAAAGAAATTCTTTAATCTCTTACAAGCATCACAGACATTCAGCTCCCTCACTTCTCTCCTTTTCCTTCTCTTTGCACTATCCTGTTCCATTTTAAATACTTTAGAGTTAAAAATATTATTCAGTTTCTTAAACATAACACTTCTGACGCTCCTACAGGATGATATAAATGGCAGCCAAAGACTTTATTACTTTCCAACTTCTGCATATTTTCAACTTTGATATATATAAGCATTTTATACCCACTATCAAGGCAACACTATTACCTAAGCGACAAAAACCTAGTAATGCACTAGACTCTCATTCCTCTTACTCACTTGAGGTGAAATATTTGAAAAAGTCAGTTATACAAAACTATCCAAGTATCTCCAAATGTCTAATCTTTAAAACAAATGTGTCATTTGAACAAGTTAAAGCACAATTACTGCACCTTGGATCCAAACTGATGAAATCATATTTAACATGGATAAAAACTCTCATGATCCCATCAAACCTACCCTAAACCATTAAAACACTCAAGTATTTTTTTCCAGCTAAAGAAACACGTATTCGATAATTAACTGTTTAAGAATGTAATATATCCAAGAAAAAGATATTTTCCGTTTCATTCTTACAAATACGATTAACATCATGTACAAATGATGGACAGAAGGAGAAGATGAAATATGGAATTATTTTCAAGTTTTCTATCATACAAATGAACGTCCTTTCGAAAAACGCTCCGCTTCATAAGCAGTATGTTTTCAGGTATGCTTATGGATTTTTTAAAAAAGCTCAATCAGTTATTTCCCTATGCATTTGGAATTGTAAAATCCTTAGAGGTGCTAAACCCCAAGTGTATACGTGGCATTAAACTACAGACTTAACACTATGTTATAGTGTCTCACATTTTACCACCCTCCTTTAGTTTCAGGATATGTTAAGATCACAACTGACAAACATCTCCTGCGGGTCAGTGATTAACAGCAAGTGGTTATAACTCCACCTTTAAATCTATTAGCCTTTTTTAAAATACTTTTATTAAAAATTTTAGTAACACCATAAAACATAAGAACATACACCATGTAGATAGCAACATGGCCAAACAAATATAACATGACAAGTGCCTAAAATTAAGGCCAGTATTCATAGTCACTTTGGCAAATGTGATAAGGGTATTCCTGATGCATATGAATGAGTGTAGCAAAGGAAAGATTCATAGAGGCCATTTACACTAATGCAAAAGGCCCTAAATATGAGATGCAAATGAGAAATGTTGTAAAGTGTAATATGCTAATAAGGCAATTTTGCAATTCATAATCCAACATCTCAGCAGTGATAAATGCAGTGCTTTAACTTTGATATCGGAGTTGCAATCAACAAACTTACCACCAGCCACTTGTTCAGTAGTTTAGTAGTTTTCCCAAATATGCACAAGCATTTCCCTGACAGCAAAATTATTTCCCATGCTACCTTTCATTAGTTTATCTTAAATATGCACAAGCAGTAAAATGATGCAATAAATTAATTTGCCCAGTGATTACTTCAGCAGTCTGACTATTGAAGCTCAAGCACTTCTGTGACACACAAATAAATTTGCTCAAATGACTGCTTCAGTAAAAATTTCTAGTATGTACAAGCACCAAAATGAAACATTTCCCCAAGCAACCCCTTAAGTAAAATGTCTATGTATGAATAATCACCAAAATGAAGCATTCACCCAAATGACCTCTTCAGTAAAATGTCTAGGTTTGTACAAGCAGAAAAATGAAACATTCCCTAAGAAATCCCTTCAATAAAATATCCAGGTATTCAAAAGCACCAAAATGAAACATTCCCCCAAGCAACCCCTTCAATAAAATGTTCAGGTTTGCAAAAGAACCAAAATGAAACAGTGCCCCAATTGACCCCTTCAGTATCATTTCCTGGTCTGTGCAAGCACCAAAATGAAGCATTCACTCAAGCAACTCCTTCATCCATATGTCCAGGTATGCACAAGCACTAAAATGAAACATTTCTCTAAGTGACACATTCAGTAATATGTCCAAGTATGTTGAAGCACTAAACTAAAACATTCACCCAAGTGACCCCTTCATTAATATATCCTGGCCTGCTCAAGCACTAAAATGAAATATTTCCACAACTGACCGCTTCAATAAAATTTCTAGGTATGCACAAACAGGAAAGGGAAATATTCCCCCAAGCATCCCCTTCAGTAAAATGTCCAGTTATGCATAAACACTAAAATGAAACATTTTTCCTCGTGACCCCTTCAGTAGTATGTCCAGGTATGCACAAACATCAAAATGAAACATGCACTCAAGTAAACTCTTCATTAGTATATGGAGGGACTTACCCAGCAAAAGGACTGACTGTTCAAATAAATAAACCAATTTTATTTATTGAAAATAAACATTCAATGAACTTCAACAGACATTTCTTCATTCATATGTCCAGGTATGTGTAAGCACTAAAATGAAACATTTCCCCATTCAACTCTTATAATAACATAACCTAGTATGGACTACCACAAAAATGAAAAATTCACACAAATGAACCCTTCAATAATATGTCCAGGTATGCAACAGCACTAAAATGAAGCATTCACCCATGTGACCCCTTCACTAATATGTCCAGGTATGCACAAGAACTAAAATGAAATGTTCCCCCAAGCAAACCTTTTAGTTACATTTCCAAGTATCCACAAGCAGCAAAGTGAAATGTTCACCAAACAGCTCCTCAGTAACATTTCCTATAATGCACAAGCACCAAAATAAAACATTCAGCTAAGTGACCCCTTCATTAATATCTCCAGGTATGTACAAGCAGCAAAATGAAACATCTCCCCAATCAACTCCTTTGGTAACATTTTCTAGTATGTACAAGCAGCAAAATGAAACATTCACACAAGTGAACCTTTCATTAACATGACCAGGTTTGCACAAGCCCTAAAATGAAACATTTCCCCAAGTGACCACTTCATATATATGTCCAAGTATGCACAAGAACTACAATGAAACATTTTACATGTGACCCCTCCAATGAAATTTCTTAGCATGTGCAAGCACCAAAATGAAGCACTCACCTGAGTGACACCTTCAGTAATATGTACAGGTATACAGAAGTACAAAAAAGAAACATTTACCCAAGTGATCCGTTCAGTAAAATGTCCAGGTATGCACAAGCACCAAAATGAAACAGTTACCCAAGCGACCCCTTCAGTAAATATGTCCATGTGTGTAGAAGCATCAATTAATCTCTCCTTGCATCTCTGCATTCTCGCTGAAAACTGCTGTTTACTGGCATGATTCAGTGGTGATTATAGATTCATGTCTATGACTCAAACTCATGCACATAAGTGTAAAACCACTTAACAGCATAGTAGCTGTCCTCATATTGCTTATCCATTAAGTGTTTCATACCTAGGTGTAGGGATACATTTTTACATCAACTCCTTCACACCTTCATATGCATGCTCAGTGTCCAGTGTTTGCAAATCATGAAGTGGCACTCTTTGTGAATCACTGCTATGAAAATACAAAGGCTTGGACTGTGAATACCACCCTAAACATAGAAAAGCCTAACCTATTATTCTAAGCTACCCCATATCTAATAACTATATCCATTATGTACAAATGAAATGACAATGAGCAGAAAGATTACATTACTACTCCTTTATAGAGTTAACTTATGGAAAAAATTTAAAAGAGGACAAATAATTGTCCAACAATAAATTACTTGCTTAGGCGTGAATGTGATGTGTATTTAATTCAGAGAGAGGAGGTAACTAGCTTATAGACCCCATCACAGCTGCATGCTAAGATACACAGAATTAATTTTATTATGTATATTTATTAATATGTATGATAAGGTTCACGACTTAATTAAATTCATTTTGATATTGATCATTCCCACTGCCTCAGTGGTATTTTGGTGTTATCTACCTAGGTAACTCAGTACTAGACAGCTTTCAAAAGCTCAGAAACCCCCCAAAGTCCACTTGAGAAACATTCTAAAGTCAGCAACCTAATCATTCATTCATACATTTGCAAAGCACTACAAACTTGATTCCTTTTCAAGGTCCATAGCAGGCTTTGGTAGGATCATTCTCTAGGGGGTCCTGGATCCTTATTCTTCCACCTCCCAGGTAGGGTAAGCTTTGGAAATGCAACTGAGGCAGTGGAGGTGTTAGAATTCCTCACTGCCTCAATGGCAGTACCCACCTACCATCCCTTAACTGTGCATAGTTGAGAAGGGTTTCAATCTCATTCATTCAGTTGTTGCTGGATTTGGTTTTTATATGGCATTGTAATTAGGTGAACATTTACTCTTACAAGATGATTCTGGTTTCAGGTACTTTCATCTTCTTTTTTCTGGAAGTGCAAAAGCATAAACACTCACTTCCTGTGAGAGCTTATGGTTTCCCTCTCAGCATATGCTCAGCAATCAGCTTTCACAGGGAAAGAACATGAGGGGAGTTGCACTTTTGAATGTTGTCCAGTCTTGGGTTACCTTGGCAGATAATCCAAAATGTCATTGAGGCAGTCAGGAAGTTTAGCATCTACTGCTACTTGTAAGCAGGGCTTACTCAGTTGTACCTTTTCTATATTGTAGCTTTTGTTTGGTAGTGTTTTTAGAGCTTTTAAATCTTAGCAAGCCAAACTTATAAACATATTTCAGTCCAAATATTGTACATTTAGCCAGTTTTGAGAGTTATAAAGTTTTAGAGGGAAAAACAAATAATTAAAATGAACATATGTTTTGTTTTATTATGTGTATTAAATGAAGGGATCAATATAATAATATCTACATTATCTTTCCTGTAGCCATTACAATGCTTGGAGCATTTAGATAATATGAGACTGTCTTAACCATTGTAAGATACAAATTAATTAAGATCATAAATCAAGCAAAATATGTTTTTAAAGAAATATGTTTTATACTGTTGACTATAGCTGTTTTAATAAAGACCTTTCAATCATTTGTAAGTTTATAGAGATGCTAGATTGGAGTATAATTATGATTAATTGTTTTGTTGATTTCTAACCAATATGATTTTGAAATTGTTTTCTTTTGAGATAAAATAGGCAAGAATTCTTCCACAAATTTAAATTTTGGCATTAGGCTGTAACTGCATGCAAACTTAGTCTTAATTTATTAAATAATCTGATTTAAGATAGGCAAGCAGCCTTTAGGTAAGCCTATTTTTGACTAATGTATTCCACAAATTTTGTTCCTTATGTTATAAATCCCACACTGTGTTTTTGAAACAGGGAATAATTACTTAGGACTATCATTTGATCATACAATAAAATAAAGGAGTTAGAGTTAATTAGTTGCAGCAGCATATAACAATCCTTTAAAGCAAGCTATGGCAATAATATGTGGAAGGCCCATATCTTTTTTAAAATAGAACTTATGTATTTATCCTTTAATATGTTACAATTGTTTTAACAAGTAGATGGAATAAATATTATATGCATAGGTCTTTAAGCATTTATATTAGGTATTAAGCCAAGCCTGTGCCAGGTTGGTATTTAGTAGGATTAAAATAATTATAAACCAAATTCTATTGACTTTATAAATCAGGTAATATATATGAAATTGGTTGTCCTATACCTTCCAACAGTTTAGGAATGGCCATTTTACTGTAATTATAATTGATTTGGGAGACCTCATTAATTTTTATAGTGATAATTCTACAGTATTGATAAGTTTATTAGCTAACATTAGACTTGAGGATCTAATATGAAATAAAATCATGAGAAAAACTATCCATTTTTGTAATGGCTATTTCTTTGAAAAATGAAAATGTCATGATTAACCATCTCTGAAAATATATATTTTTTTATATTTAGCCAACAACTAAATAGGTTCTGATGACTGCTATTGGACAACTTATTGTTAATAGTTAGACCAAGTTCAGAAAACTCAATGAAATTGCAGTTAAAGTTGAGAGGAAAGATAGATCATTTCTCAAGATTCATTCTGTGTCTACAAAAGATGAGTTAATTTTTGCAGATTATTTTTGGAGGGTCAGCATTGTGTATAGTAAATGTCATTTTATTACCTAAAATGTTGGTTTTTAATTTGTTTTCTGGATTAAATTAATAAAGATGTCTACTAAATATAGGTTGACTAAATAAAATAAAAGTTGTCATAGTTGTCAATATCTTTCATAACACATTTAGCTTACAATATCATTGTGTCAATAGTTATATAAGTTGCTGGATTCTCATCTAAAGTCTTCTATATTTCAAAAATGTATTTGGCACCCCAAACTTTCCTAAAATTAAGAAAACTAATCTAGTGTTGACTGTAGCAAATATTTGGATGCCTCCATTGATAATTAATTTCAATTTTTCTCATTAACCCATGTATTTTGGAGGGTGCAAGGAAAAGGGTTTGGCTATTGTTTGTTTTTAATGAATCCTGATTGGTAAGGATAAAGTATTGCAGGTAAACTTTCTTTGAGTCTGTTTGTAAGGTGAGATGATTGTAGGCAACTCTCTTTGACTCTGTTTGCTAATATTGATTACAAAAATTTCATATCTAAATTTATAAGGGCAACTGATTTATAATTAGTTATATCTGTGATATCTTTATTTGCTTTCTGCAGCAAGTCTAAATATAAATCCATAATACCCTTTGTAGTAATGGATTAAAATAATAAATGTAGAATTTTTGACAGTATCCTGGAACTATCTGTAAAATTCTGCTGTGCATTCAGTGCGGACTTATAGCTTTCAGGTTAAGAGTTTTAATAGCATTTTTGTATTTTTTTATTTAATTGATGAGTTTAACAGATCTTCCTGTTCATGTTTTAACACACAGAAAGTAAACTGGTCTTAATATAAAGCAATACCTTCTATAGAGGGTGAGACATTATTATATAGTTGTAAAAATGATTTATAGAATATATCTGTAATATTTTCAAACATCGGGCTGGCAATTCGGTGTCGGTCTGGCAACTTGGCACTATAAAAAAATCTACTGCCAATCATTAGCAGACCGGAGTTCTGCTGTGGCGACCCCTAACTGGGAAAGCCGAAAAGACAAACATCTGTAATATTTTCATCAGAGATATATTCTCTGTCATTTGCAATTAGTTCTTTAATAAAATTAGTGGAGTTATGGACTTTCAGAATATTTGCTAAAATTGGAAGGAGGTTTGTAGCCATTCGGAATATGAAAAGAGTATTTTGTGTTCTTATGAACAAAGTTGCCTTACATAGAATAAAATTACTTCTTGTTGCAGGATTTCTATTTGTCATTCTCTGTACTTACTGGTGTCATGTAATTGTTAGAAATATAGGTCATTTAGCTTTATCATATCGTTTACATTCTGTTTTATACTAGGAGGCCTACATGATAAAATATCCTTTAATCTGTGTTTTAAGACGACTGTTGTGTATCATATTTAGTCTTCTGTTAATGTGCTTTGTCATGGAATTCAGTTAAGAGGATTAGAAACTTATATTTGACCTATTCATGTTTTAATATGTTAAGTGTTTAATATCCAGTTGTTAAAAAGTTTTGTTTTGTGATGGTATTTATGGAGGTACATATGTAGATTAATTTTGGAGTGATCCGGGAGAGTTCTTGGGTTAGTGTTTATGAAAAATATATTATACAGCAGAGCATTTCAGACAAGAAGTAAATGTATTTGAGTCGATAGGTGGAATTCATAAAGGTTATTATGAGGTCTACCCTGAGTAACCTCTTTGAATAAACAGATAGCAAGTACATTGTGGAAGGGCTGTCTATAAATTCAGAAAGTTAACTTGAGGACTTATTTATTTATTTTTTATTTATTTATCATTTGTTGACCGGGAATGTCTGACTAGGTTCCACAGAGCCTGTTTTCAGTGGAGGCCCGGGGAGAAATGCTCCAGATGCATGTCTTTGGAATGTGTATCATATTTAGTCTTCTGTTAATGTGCTTTGTCATAGACTTGAGGTGTTCACACCAATGACAACTTGTTTATGAATCTTCCAGTACTTGTAACATTGTTATTTGTATGTGGCTCAGTGTATCTAAATGGGTCAGAAAAGTTAAACTTTTCCAATAATTTTAAAATCCATTAGTTATATCTTTTATGGAATTCATTTTGAATTACATTCAAAAGCTTCCTTTATTAATGACAAACCTGATCATTTATGTTAGAAACTTCATAAATAATTTAGGACTTACCACAAAATTTTATAACACATTTTTAAAACTTAATATATCAATAAACAAATATATACATCAATAAATTGTGTATCTTAGAAAATACAATTTTGCATCAGGCGTTCCAAGGTAATATGATAACATCCACATAAAGTATATTTTAATAGAGCTAAGGTATTCTGTACTCACTCACTACATACAAATAGTGATTACTGCCAAAAGCAGTTCCATTCCTGTTTTCGCTTTAAATGTAATATGTAGTGAAAGGAAGGTCCATAGCTGCTGTAAGACTAGTGAAGTGGACAGAAGGTATGAGAATTAAAAGCAAAGGTATCTGAAAGTGGAAGCAAGCCACAGAGAACATGGATGAAAGAGGTTCAGACATTTGTCATGATAATCAGTGTATAATAATGACTCTTAATATCAGCAATTGTCATTGTAATGGGACATTCTCAGCATGTATGACTTTAGTTTCCTTCTAAACAGCATGCTATTCATTATTATTCTCATGTCAGGTATAGTTTATTCCTAAGATGAGGTCCTAACTGAGAAAAGCCTCAGTCTCTGTCTTGTTAGCTCTTGGACTGAGAACTGCAAGTGTGTTGAAAGAAATTTCAGTACCAAATATTCTTAACTGCAAGTAATTGTGCTGTGATGGGTACCTGTCTCTTATTACATTGCAGGAAGGGTAAACTATATTCAAACAACTAGGGCACCATGAAGTAAATGAGAATTTTCCTTCATTGATAATCAAGGAATGCATTTTAACTACTGATTCAATGATGTCTGACTATTGCTAAAAGGGTTACTCTAGGAAATATTATTGCAGCATATATGTCTGCATATTTAAATATCTCTCTATTTTAAAAAAATATATATATAAAGATGTAAGACTGGTCAGTTGTTTATATTACATAGTCCTATATCAAGCAGTAGATGTCTGTCTGACTTTGAAATGCTTGGAGAAATCCTGAATAAAACATTTAAAGTCAGTAAAGATTAGTTTTCAAGAGCTGTTATGAAGCAACTGTCTGGATTTTTAAACAATGCTACAAAACATGGATTTGAATGACAAGCTGACAGTTAACAAACAGTTTTATTTAATATTTTTTGCATAAAAATATACTATCTTTTTTTTTTATTTTGAGTCAGATAACTGTAAAGTCATGCAACATTTTTTTGGAAACGCATTTCACCTGATCAACAACACATCATAAAAAAGAAATGTCAAAGGATTAAACATGTTATTTCACTGGAGTTTACTTCTTGTATGTGTATTTGCTCTTGTAGTATGTCATTTCACAAGAGTTTCCTGAGTAAACAAAATTGCAGTTACACTTAACTGCTGACGGTTGCTTTTTAATGATTTGTTTTGGCACATAGTATATTTGCATTATGTCTAGCATGTTTGTATTATCTGCATGCAGGTGTGTAGTATTTTTTCATGTATATCTCTTTTTAGCAATTCAAAGGACCACTCTCATACTTCTGGTATTAATTTCCTTGAGTTGTTAATTAATTCAGCATTCACTTAGGTTGGGGGAAATTAGGCATATGGTTCAGGAGACCATTGTGGAGACTTGCCCAGTAACACTAACAGAATGCACTAACTGGTCAGCTATCTTCCTTAGTGTTGCAAAGCAGGCAAACAAAAGCTGAGGGAATCAATTTCTGAGTACAGGAAACAGTTTAACTGTTTTTAGCCTTTCTGCAGAAACCACCAGGCATAATTGTTTATTTTATCTTACTAAAAATAATTCATATAGTTATTCTGCCATTTGCAATTTATAAAATTCACATTTATCACCAACGGTAGAAAGTTGCCATAAAGGCCATTTGCTGTTTACAGTGATAGCCTATCATCTGCAAGTAAAAAGATGCAGTTTACTGATGAAGTATTAAATGTTTGCAGGCACATTTATAACTATGCATTTTGGATAAGTATATGTTTTAATCTGCAGACCAATCTTGCCTGTTGTTATAGCTGAGTACCTATAGCAATGAGTATATTACCAATCTACATTTGCTTATTAACATAAAGTCTGCTGCGGCACTAACTATATAGAAATAACTGGAACATGCTGTATAGATGCTGACAAATTACATTTTAATCTCGTGGTCAGCATACATGAAATTAAAGCATTCCTGTATAGCATGGTCAAGTTTCAAAGTCATTAATGGCTAAATATATGTGGATAACAGAAGGCCAACCTAAATATCCTCTGCAGTTTGATGACACGGTGTAATGTGGGATATTGAGAAGTATTGCATTTTACAAATGCAGCTTTTTGATAGCAAAAATTAAGTCTAAATGCTGGGTTATGCTAACAATGAAATAGTGCATCATGGCTCTCATTATTGAAGTTGTATATTTGTTGTTTGTGGAGGCATAAATATTCTATACATTTGCTAAACCGTAAATGTAAGAAATGAGAAATGGAAGTCGTTTTTTTAGTAGGAGAAATGGAAATAGCTTTTTGAATGTCTGCACTACTGCTGATTCAGTGTAGTTGCATGCAGCACAAAAGCATTAGCTTGAACTGCAGTTTCAGTTTGATTACAGTATACCAATGCCGAAGATATGGGTGACTATAGGATCTAGCAAGGGAGGATGAAAATGAGTGGCCACTGCCTGCTTCCCCATCCTTGGAGTGGGAAGGGAGGAGGTTCTGGCTCACCACATGAGTGACACTTAACAGGAAGCACTAAATGTCATTCCTGTGGAGCCCAGGCCTACGAAGCCCTCCACTGCCATGTGTATTCTGACTGTAAGGTGAGGGCAAAACTCAGAGGGATGCTGTAATAGAGCTCAGAAAAAACACTGCAGGTGAAATAGGGTGCTGAGCTATTGGAGAGAGTAGGTTGCCCCACTGGACCAGTAAAGCTGGCCCAGTTCCTATGACTTCACAATCACCACAAGAGGCTGAGTTCACTGGAGATTCCTTGGCAGGACCGAAGGGGTCTCAACTGTATGCAGAATCCCTGACTCCCATGTCCACAAAACAAATGGGCTGATTAGGTGCAGGAAGTGAATTCATGCCAAAAATGTTTGGTGAACCATCTAGGCTAACATATACAGTATATAAGAGCTTCACACTAATGTGCATATATTTACTGCTAAGGTTTGGATTTATCATAAATCAAATTGCATTTTTGAGTCATTTTACTCTTACTTGATTTTAAGATGGGTTACTGCATAACTTGTGCCTATGTTTTATAATGTCATTTTGACACCTTTTTGTATATAAATTTGACACATTAGTGTCTGAAACAGATTTTGCTTACCGATGAAGATGTTATAAGCTTCAAACTTACTTCATTTCCTTGTATTTTTATTGACTGGGATAAATAAAAGAATTGTGCCAGCTTTTACAGTGTGTTGAGTCAATCTTTGTGATTAGCATTTTGTGTATGCAGGTAGAGAAGACTACAAGTTAGATCGGGGGGGGGGGCAAGAAAATAAAATGCCACAAACGAAGTATGCAATCAAATTATACCTTTCTGTGTGTTTTACCTTTTACCATTTTGCAGCTGTGCAGTTAATGCATTTAATTGAGTGGGTTATGGGTGGTACCTGTCTGCAAAAATATTTTTTTATGTTGATAATTGTTACTTTTTCATCATTACTGAGTGCAGTGTTTGCACCATTAATGTGTTGCCATGAATCTAGATATAAAGAATGAGTGCAAACTGTTATATTTAAAAGAGGCTCAAGTACACCTCATGGGGTTCTGGTAAAAATATGGATATAAGCCATAGAATAGAAAAGTAAATGGAACATTGACCAACACAGAATATTAGTAAGCGTACCCCATTTGACTAACATAAGAGCAAGCGGCTAGGAAGTGATACATGCAAAGATGAAAGGCGTACATTGAAAGGTACATGAGAGGTTATAAAAGTGGTTGGACAAAAGTGAATAGAGAGGGATACTGTGAAGAGAGCTCTCAGATAATAAGAAGGTTACAGCAGTCATGGACTAGAATATGGGTATTTCAGGCAGATAACTGGGGACCATGGCTTCAGGGGACCCAACTGTCTGACCAGCATGCCTGATTTAGTCATTTTCATTTTTAAAAATGTGTCAGCCACTCTGCACCTGCTCACTGATTCACCAGAGAGCAAACCTTTGTAAATGGTCAGTGACTCAGTAGTTCTTTGTTTACATATACAGACTAAGACAACGGTTGTCCTATAATGGCTTTGAACGTTATCAGGAAAAGTTGTACTGAATATAACTGAGCCACTTACCAAACTATGAGTGACTTGCAAGACTCAAGAGCAGGATCAAAGATGGGAGCACTTTGAGTCCTTCTGCTGCTTCTGTAAGAAGGACAGCATGTAGCTTAAAGGCTGAAAGCTACTATGAACTGGAAGTGCAACTCTGCATTTTTTTAAATGAATAAATGCTTATGAAGTTATTTTTAAAATTCTACAAACTATAAATACTTCTGCAACACACCTTGCATTGGAGAGCTGGCTGGTGCACATGGCTATAGCAATACTTCTTGCAAAAGTAATGAACCTTATTTGCATGTCATGTTATGGAATCTCATTATTTAGGTAAGGCATAGCTCAGCAGTTTGGATGAGCAATAAATGTATGCAAAACTTAACACAGAACAGCCAAGAGAAATGGATGCTATCTGGTGCTACATTACTCTTCATAATCTCTATATGTTGCTAGTTTGTCATACCAGGTTGTACAGTATAACATGAGAACAATATAGGTTAATCCATGGAATATAGAGTATGGAGTATTTTATTATGTTAATTTATACTACATTATAAAGAGGCAGGAATGGCTGTACTATATATTTTGTATTGCATACATCCCATACATCCCAATATATACTTAAAACAGGCATAATCAGCTCTGTTTTTATGAATATACATCTCACTGACACCTATGAGTTGTGTATCATCACAGCTCTAGCAGCCCACACACACATCCTTGAGGTGCAGATAACTTTCTGAAAAATCAAGTCAAAAAGCATAAGACAAATAAATGGCAGTATTTTGTGAAAAATAATATCTATTAAAAAGGTGCAAAATAATTGTCATTAGTAAAAGTCTTATTATTCAGTAAAAGTCAGTGAACTCATACTCTTTGCATCAATACTATAACATAATGCAGACGAACTCAGAATTATATCTTTATTTAAAGTTTCACAAATTATTATATTTTGGAAATTCTACAACCTAGACTTATATTATCAGATTACTTTTGAGAAATTCCTCACTGATTGCTTATCTATTTAAATATTTCCAGAAATATAAAAATTATGCACAAATGTATGATTAGCAATTAGTGTATATGGTTCAATCCTGTCCAACAGCCAATGCCTGTATGGAGTTTGCATGTTCTCTTGGTGAGGTTCCTTTGGCTCCCAAAAACATGCTAAGTATTTCTACCTCAAAATCTTCCAAGAACAGATTTGTGTGCAGCAGCAGCACACAGCCTATATGATGGTTAAAGGGGGAGAAGTTGCATAGATTGACCACTTTGGGCACCAATTCTGATGCGCAGTATCCTCAGTGTAATAGAACATGGACCACAGACTGAGCATCCTATCAAGGCAAGCCTCTCTGTGCTATAAAATCTAGCTCTAGGTGATTTGGTTGAATTGACTAATGTCACCAAAAATGGGCATAGGCATTTGCCAGTGATACGTTGGATGAGGACCCATCCTACTTCAAACTACACGGGTGACCCATTCTATTAATGGGAAAGTTCTATGTGCCCCTATTGGTCAGTTCATGCCTGCTATAAAGCCCAGCATCCTTGGACCAATAAGTTACTGGCTGGCTGGTGTCAAGTTGCCCAGCTTGGGTTATTTGGACTAGCTCTGTTGAGTGAAAGCTGGATGAAAAACTAATTAACCTGCCAAACATGAACTAAGAATTGCTACACTCAGTGTAGGCTCATTGACAAGATGCATCTTGGAAGTGGATGACATGGTGGTTAGAAGGAGGGTGGACTTCCTATACATCTATGATAAAAGATGAAACGACAGTGCAGCAAAGCCACTTGGCTTGGGATCTAGATTCTGCTACTCAGGTGAAGGAGGACAGACTGGAAATGATGTGGGAATTGTGGTGAGTGAGATGCTTCAGAAGAACAAGAGGCATGTCATTAAATTCATGGAAAATAGACTTCAGTGTAAGGATAAGGCAATATTCATAATCTCAGCCCATGCCCCACAGCAGGGCTGTGATACTGAAGAAAAGAGTGCATTCAGACAGCAGTTGCTGGACCTGCTATATAAAGCATGACAATGTGAATTTGTATTGCTAATGGGTGACCTAAATGTATTTGGACAGACAAAATACAATATATGCACTGCTTGTGCTCACATGGGTGGGGAAACAAAAATAATAAAGAGAAGGCACTCTAGACTTTTGTCTAGCAAATGGCTTGATGGTAGCCAGCACTTGTTTCAGCATGTGACATGATGACAGTCACAATATCACATACAAGACTGGCCAACCTGCAACTTGGGTAGACTTCATCCTAGTAAGTAAAGAGCACCATGGGGATAGAATCAGGAAATTACAAAATCATCTCCATTGAAACAGTCGGCCCACAGGATAAATCCCTGGTTGCCACAATCAGCTGCAAGCAGTGGTCAGAGAAGGCTAAAGTCTACAGAGACTAGGCTGAAAACCTGGAAGTTGAATGAAGAAAAAGCACAAGAGTTTAAGGAATTACTCAGGGCTCTATCACTTCATGAAGGAGAGGAATGGCAGTGCCTCAAAAAAACATGTGTGAGAGGAATAGAACTGTTATGTGCCCAAACTTGGCATGGAAATAAGGTACATAAGGAAAGCTGGTGGTGGAATGCAGAAGTCCAGGAAGTCATCAAAAGAATGGATTGCAGGAAAAAAATGGGAGATAGAAAAGCCTCTGTGCTGGGCTTAGCACCACTAAGTGGTACAATGATATATCTCAGCTCCAGTTACTCAAATTATTTTTTTTCTAAAAAAGACAAAAGCGCTTATAAAAAGATGTGAATAAGCTAGAAAGATCGCAAAAGTATTGCTGTCTCAATTCATTCAAACCCGATGTAGTTACATCATTAACATGAAGAATGCTGCAGTTATACTATGATAATCAGGGAGTATGGGGGAGGTATAACGCAGCCTGCATACACTGATGTAGCAGTACAAGAAAGCAAGTATTCCATTTTAGGTTCTACCAATTTATCTTAACCAGACTCAGATACAGATAGTGTTTGTAACAGTCCTGTGGTGAGGCACTATATAATGAGAAGACAAAGGAAGCCATAGAACTGTATCTGCGGCAAAATAAAGTATGCTGGTCAGAGTCAGCGAACACAGACAGAATATTGTATATGCTCAGAATGTTTAGGGAGTCTCACAAAAGACAGATAAGTAGGGTATTATTGCATACTAAAGCCCATGTTTTCTACATCCAGAAGTCCAGAAAGGGTCTTCAATGCTGACTAACATACAGATACACCCTGCTTTAAACGTCAGTCAAACCTTGCCTTAACAACAACCTAATATATATATATATATATATATATATATATATATATATATATATATATATATATATTCTTTGATAATGCTTTCTGGCAAATATAAATCAAGCAATATCAATGAATATTAAGATAGAGCAAATATTTAGCTTTGAATACCTCAGTTGCAACCCCCCCCTAATTTTTCAGGTTAGGTACCCTAGGGTGACTTTGCCCCAGTGTGACTTTGCTGTATGGTCATACGGGGATAGGCACGTCCAAATACTAATCTAATGTTAAAAAAATCCTTTCTGTCAGAACCAATTACATTTGCTGATATATACTATAAGTCAAAAAGTTTTTTTTTTACTACTGATACTTTAGAGCAAGAAGCACATGTGTGTGTAGTAAGTTGGATTTTGGAATGTTGAGAAATTTTTGTAAAGTAGTTAATTTTGTAAATAGTGTCTTATCTCTTTCAGATATTTATAGAATGTGGTTAAGCACGGGTAGTGATCTGAGAGAGGCGACTGTCACCTTACCCTATCTTTGTCCTAAATTTACCTCATTTAAGGGAAACAATCCTGTCTACTTTCACTCCAACTGCCTATTTCTATTTAAGCTAACAACCCATTTGCTTGTAAATTCTTCTAACTTTAATAATAACAACATGACTCCCTCATCCCACTAGTTACTTGGATAAATGTTATCGATAGACTCATGGAATGTAAAAGGGTTGCAAAATAATAAAAAAAAAAATCTAGTTTTACATTTAATCCAAAAATCTTCATTTGAAATTACTCTTATCCAGGAAACGCACATGACTACTCCTCAATGGACAAATTATGCTAGAAAGAAATGGATAAAACAAATTGTAACGGCTGGTGATAGCACGGTCTCCAAGGTGGTAGCAATAATAGTTAAAAAATCTTTCAAAGGATCAATTATAACCTCTGGCTGGGATCCAAATGTGAGATGGTGTTACCTAATATGTTCTATCCTATCCTACAAAAAAGAAATACTTATATTAAATGTCTATGGTTCCTGTATACACCAGTCTTTGTTCCTATACGAAATCTTTTCGCTCATTGAAAAATTCAGCAATCATCTACTGATCCTTGGGGCGGACTGGAACACTACAATCAGACTGGAATTAGACAGAACCTGTAAATCCAATAAACAACCCATAAGTACTACTAATACTATAAGAGATATGATGGAAGTTTTCAACTTCTTTGATCCTTTTGAACTCTTTAGAAACGTCCCCAACATTAGTAACTACACATTCTTCTCTGCTTACCATAAATCCTGGTCCAGGATAGACTTCTTTTTAATATCAACATTTTTTGCTTCCTATGGTATAATATAATATATAGCAGTGACCCCAGAACCATTTCTGACCATGCCAAAATTAACCTACAACTAAATATACGTAAACATAACCATTTGAATCCCATCCCTACAAATTGGTCCCCTAATCCAAACCTCCTGAGCAACATGACTCTCCATAGAGAAATTCAAGAATTCCTGTCACAGACATTTACCTCCTTTGAAATGTCAGATATACCTCTAGATATCCAATGGGCGGCTGCCAAAGCTACTTTAAGACATACCTTTATTTAAAAATCCTCTCTAATTGAAAAACAGTCTAAATCCCACACTTTGGTGCTAGAAACAGAACTAAAAAAACTAGAATTAGAACTCCAAACCAAGTTCTCTCCTGACATTGAGAAACAAATATCCACCATTCAAAAGCAACTTCACAAAGTACACCTTAATCAATACTCACTTATGGAATCCAGACTTATTCACAAGTATACTGAATGGGTGCAAACACCTTCAAAAATCCTGGCTAGGATTATAAATATCAGACCTCCACCTACTACAATAAAACATATTATTCATAAGGGTCGCTCCTATTTCACAGATAAGGAAATCATACAGGTCTTTCAGGAAGTATACAAGGAAATTTATGGTCCCCAACCACTTGAATCAGAAGGCCTTCAGGACTCCTTCCTAAATGAATTACATTCTCCAACAATAAGTGATATTCACTTTAAATTACTTAAGGCACCTATAACCTGGAATGAAATCTCGTTGGCCATAAACAAGCCGAAACCAAGCAAAGCCCCGGGTCCAGATGGTTATGTGTCAGAATTCTACAAGCCTTCAAGCAAATACTTGCCTCCATACTTCTTAAAGTGTGAAATTACATTATTCAGTTTGGTATATCAGATCTATATCTCAACAATTCCAAGACCATTTTTATACCAAGATCAAATGACAATAACATTAGCACAAATGACTACCGTCCAATTGCCTTAATTAACATTGACATAAAGATTTTATCATCTATCTTAGCAACTAGATTAAAAAGCATATTACCACATATTATATCTCATGACCAACTGGGTTTCATGAATAATAGGCATGTTTGGGATAATACTCTAACCACTGAAGCCATAACATATATAACAAATCTCGACAAATCCCCCAAATATGCACTATCTGTCGATGCCCAAAAAGCTTTTGATTGGGTAAATTTAAAGTTCCTCTTTAAAACCTTGAAATACTTCTCCATCCCTGATGAATTTATCAAAATGGTTACAACCCTCTACACTAAGGCCTCAACTACCCTCAATATAAACAAAAAAAATCTCCATGCCAATTCAGATTATAAACGGTACAAGACAAGGTTGTCCGCTCTCACCCTACCTATTTCATATTTATCTTGAAGTATTATTGCTAAAACTAAGCCAGAAATAATTCCACCATTCAATCTACATATATAAAATACAAGTGAAATATACTGCCTTTGCAGATGATTTAAAGATTTATTTAGAACTTCCCTCAATGGAACTTGAAAAAATTCTAACTTCAGTAGACAAATTTTCACAAATCCCAAATTACGCCATTAACCCTAACAAATCAATAATCTTTCTGCTAAAGCCCCTTGGTCACAAAGAATTCTTTATTCCAGAAACAACAATCAAAGTTAACTATTCCCTAAAATATTTGCGTATAACTTTTGCTCACCCTCAACAAGAGCTAATTAATGGTAATTTGTACAAAACATGGTCTAAAGTCATTGAAGATCTCACAAGATGGAAGAGTCTAAAACTATCTCTTCTCTCAAAAGCAGCTATTATAAAAATGAATATTCTCCCCAAACTTCTTTTTCACTTCTACGCCCTTAACCAAAACATTCTGAACACTTTTTTTTTCAAAAATGCATGTTACACTGGGGAAATTTATTTGGCACCCTAAAAATGTTAGCATTAGCTACAACAAACTTACACTTCCCAAAGATAGAGGAGGTCTGGCCATTCTGGACTTTCTAACATATTACTATATAATTAATGCCAGTTGTATTATACACATTGCTAACTTCCAACAATCAAACAAGGACTGGTACCTCTTATGGATAAAAATTTACAATGCACATATAAAAGCGTCCAATCTCAATCCTAGAGCAATTGTCTTTCTTAACACTAAAACTCTTAAAGAGCATAAAATTCACCCTATATTAATAAAAAATATCATTGGATTTCAAAAACTGATAACATTGCTTGGCTTGCGACACTCTCTAACGATGGCCCAGCCAATTCATCTTAATCCAAATCTTAAATTAGGTAACAGCATGCTAAATCTTGATAGTTACCCTCTCATTAGGAACTGTACAGTTTGGGACTTCTATACTGTCAAAGACTTACCATTTAATGACATTATATTCTCTTTGTCAGTAAATAAAAAATACTATATAATCATTAAACAAATACGATACCTAATCTCTTTGGTCACCGACATGAGGTCAGTCTCCCCCTCCCGGAACGCCAACTTTACCAGACACTAATAACCCAACTTCTGTCAAGGTCTAAAATGCTTTTCAAGCTCTATAGACTAGTAACAAAAATAAAACACCAAGACAATATATTATTCTCTAAATACTGGGATGGACAAAACAGGGAAATTACACTTAGCCAAAAACTCGATGCAATTGATGCAACAACAAAGTTAACCCCCTTCAAAAAAACAAATCTATACCCAGCTCATGATAAACAATAACGCCTATCACACACCGTCATTCCTAAATAAAATTAACCCAAACACCTCACCTCTATGCCCAACCTGCCCTAATTCAGTTGCAGACATACTCCACATTTTCTGGTCCTGTAAAAACGTATATAAACTTTGGTGCTCCTTAAGAGCACGACTGGAGAAAATGGGATACATGAAGCCAACCCTATCCTGAGAAATGGTGCTATTAAATATTTACCAAGGTTCATTTAAATCTGAAACTAAACATATTATTGGGACATTGTGTGCGCTACTCAAAACTTACATTACCTTAAACTAGCTAGACAGAGCCAAAATGTCCTGGAAGAACTTCCAGTCGATGGCTGTTAAATATGTTTTGGCAAATAAACTAAAGACAACAAGCAAAAAGAAATTAAGTTACTTTCAGAAATATTGGAATAACCTTCTAGATGCTCTCAATCAAATTCCTACTTAGGTAGACCTCCATCCCTCCCTTTATTCCTTCGGGCCCCATCTTATTCCCCCTGTCTCTAACTCACTTAGTTCATGCAGAATGTTAATTCTGTGGTAAATACCTTTCCTCTTTAATATCTCTCTCCAACAGAACCCTTGAATGATTACAAATAACACAACCCCCAATGATATGTTTTCCTACACTTGTGCAGGCACTAACTTCTAGCTTCCCTATACAAACACCCATTCATTCAGTGACAGTCGTATGTATATATTGTATATAGTTAAATCAAATAGGTTTCAGGCATACTGATACACCTTCACACACCTGCATAAACAAATACCTGTCAGTAAATCTTTGTTACATCTATGTCTGCTAATATCCTATTCACTCATTTAACAAAGGTTAATATTTCTCTTTGTTATATTAGAACTGACTGCAGTTGTTCCTAAGCAGGTTATATGAAGTATTTTCACACATTTTTTTGTACCTATTTGCACTGTGTGACTTATATTTGATTATGTATTTGTGTCTTTAAAAATGCTAATAAAAATCAGATTGCAAAAAAAAAAAAAATCACTGGTTGCCACAATCAGCTGCAAGCAGTGGTCAGCGAATGCTCTAAGGTCAACAGAGACTAGGCTGAAGACCTGGAAGTTTACTGAAGAAAAAGCACACGAGTTCAAGGAATTACTCAGGGCTCTATCACCTCATGAAGGTGAGGAATGGCAGTGCCTCAAAAAAACATGTGTGAGAGGAATAGAACTGTTATGTGGCCAAACTTGGCATGGAAATAAGGTACATAAGGAAAGCTGGTGGTGGAATGCAGAAGTCCAGGAAGTCATCAAAAGAATGGATTGCAGGAAAAAATGTGAAATAGAAAAGGTATAACAAGCTAAGAAGGAATATTGTTCGGCTAATAAAGAGGCTAAGAGAGGAGTTACAATAGCAAAGAACAAGAAGCAGTCTACCAGCTTCTGAAAAAATGACTTGGGAGATTGCATAAAGAAACTCTATCAGGTTGTAAGACAAAGACTGAGAGATAAAGAGGATAGTCAGATGCCCTTCATTAGTGATGCCAGCAGCAACCTGTTCACTATTCCATAAGATGTCAAAGGCAGAAGGAAGAAGTAATTCCAGCAACTTCTGAATGAAATAAAAACTCACAGAAGCTGTACTATTCCAGTCACAGCCTGTATTTAAAGAGGAGGAGGCCATCATAGAAGACATATTGATAGCACTAAAGAAATTGAAGTCAGGGAAAGCAGCAGGCTCAGATGAGGACACAGCAGATATGATCAAGATGTTGAGTTAGATATGGGAGAAATGGCTCCTGAAATGACTCATAGCAGTATGGAGAGAAAGGTGCATCCCTGATGACTGGAGAATAAGCATACTTGTAGCAGTGTACAAGAACAAAGTAGGCATCCACAACTCTGGCAGTATAGAAGTATCAAACTCCTGTCAGAATGTATGAGAGTTCTGGAAGGGGTGATTGATAAATGAATACACAGAGTGGTATAAAGTAAGATGAGAGATGCACAATTTAGGTTCAGATCAGGATGTTGCACAACCAACCCAATATTTGCAGTGTAACAGATAATGAAGAAGAAACTAGAGATGAATTAGAAATCCAACTGACGGTTCCTAGACTTGGAGAAAACATATGACAACGTCCTAAGTAAGCAGATTTGGGCAGTTATGTGGGGTTGTGAAGTCATATAAACATTACAAGAATTAGTGCAGGTTATATACAAGGATTCAGTGACTCAAATGCGAACAGTGCATGGTCTCTCATGGGGTTTGCAAGAGGGAGTAGATGTGCATTAGAATTCAGCTATGGGCCGACTGCTTTTATAATGGTGATGGACTATATTAGCAGTCAAGTCCGAGGGGACAGATCAACAAAGTTGCTGTATGCAGAAGATGTGGAATTGCAGGTAGACTGATCAAGAAATTCAAAAAGGAATAGGGGAATGGAATGCAAAATTGAAGGCACATGAGATGAAACTGAGCATCGGTAAGAAGTAGCTGAGAACTGGGATATACGGAAAAATAGTGGGAGGGATGGATAAGGATTAGGGAAGTCAGAATGAGGAGGTCAAAGCTAGACGCAGAGGGGCTGCAGCCAACTGAAGAATACCAAATAAGCTGAAGAAGAAAAAATTGTACAAAACAGTGGTATGATCAGTTTACTATAAGGTCCAAAATATGGGCAGTAAAGGCAGAGCAGTTGTGGAAGCTAGAGGTGATGGAGATGATGTTCCTTAGAGGGGAGATAGGAAGCACATTGTGGGACTGATGAAAAAATTAAGACATCAGAGCAGCAGCCAAAGTAGTTCCAACTGCATAGAGAACAGATTAAGGAAGTTCAAACATGTGCAGAAAAACGTAAGACAAATTGGTGAACAGCATTTTGGACAGACACAAAGAGGGTAGGAGGAAACAAGGGCTTCCAGCAGAGAGTTTTACTACAAAGTTTTTTTTCTTCTTGAAGTCTTAAAAGTTGTTGGCCAGGGTCAAGTGGGAAAAAATTCTTTTGCATTAATTAACTGAAATTGAGTTAGATTTACCTAATTAGTGGAAGGAGATGAGAAACAGTTTTCTTATTTAAGGTATTCAGCTACATTCTTCTTCAGCTTTTCAACTGCATTGATTTTTAGATTTTTTTCATCCATCTCCTCAATTTTTGTTGTGCTTTTAAACTTGCTACCTTTTTAGCTGCCCATCCCTACTGTACATTAAAGTTTGCAAGCCCCTCCAAGTGCTATTTCTACTGGACACTGATAGCTCAAACTATACAACACTCCCGTTAGACTTTTAAAATTTGATTTAACCTCTGTTTAATATAATCACTTTCAAACTAGTTCTTGCTGCAATATTCCAAATGTTAACATGAACTGTTTTGTTCTTTTCTGCATTTTCATAATTTTAACCAGAAATCAGCTGTTTGCATTTTTAACTTGGTCGGAAACATTACTCTTGTAATATCCTTTACAATAGTAGGGAATTGTGAGTAATTGCTATAGGATCTGACCCTCATTTGTTTAATTTCTACTTGATTTGACTGATTCTATTTTACTTGGTCAGGGGCCTTAGTCTTGTAGAATCACTCACAGTAGTGAGAGAATTGTGAATTGCTGCGGGATCTGAGACCCATTTATTACATTTCTACTGCATTATTTCTGCTTGATTTTACTTGGTCTGGGGACCATAGTCTTGTCTTGTAGTATGACTCACAATAGTGAAAGCATTGTGAATAATTGCAGGATCTAAGCCTCATTTATTACATTTCTACTGCATTTGTTTTTATTTGCATTTTTACATGGTCAGGAGGCCTTTCTCTTGCAGTACAACTAACAAGAGTGAGAGACTTATAAATTGCTGCAGCATCTGAGACTCATTTATTACATTTCTGTTGAGATTTTCAGCTTGCAGTTTACTTTGTTTGTGACCTTGGTTTTGTAGTATCACTCACACTACTGAGGAAATTGTAACTTGCTGCAGGATCTGAGCCCCATTTATTACATTTTTTACTGCATTTTTCTCCTTGATTTTACTTGATCTGAGGACCTTAGTTGCCTTTAGCACCACTCATAATAGTGAGAGCATTGCAAATTGCTGCAGGACATGACACACACACACACACACACACACACACACACACACACACATATATATATATATATATATATATGTAAATGTATATGTGTATGCATATATACTCTCTCTCTTTCTCTCTCTCTCTCTCTCTCTATATATATATATATATATATATATATATATGTGTGTGTGTGCATGTATATATGCATAGGTGTATATCAGTGGTTCTGAAACTTTGCAAGCTGGAGGACCCCTTTTATAAAGGAAATATTTTGGACGAACCCTTTAGGTAGCAGTACACGTACATTACTTTTGGATCAATCCCCCCAACCTTCCCATTCAGCCCCCCCCCCCCATGCAGCAATTTCAGTGTCCCAGTACTTGGCTATCCCCCAGTTGCCATAAACACTGTTCAAAATTCTCCTTGTTTATACTGCTTTCTGCTTTACTTCTACAATGATTACAGATATTTGGGTTTCAATTAAAACTTTTATTGCAAATTTTATAGCTCAAACTCTGATAGAAATTTGCTAAAGCTAAATAAAGCAATACAGTCTCACAAGGAAAACAGACTTAGCATTAAAATCTCTCTGCCTTTGAAACTTACATTCACTGAAACAGCACAGAGACCCACATTCAAAGAAAATGTATCTAGACAGTAGCAGATTAGTTTACCTTTGATCTGTTTTCAAACCATAGGTCCCTTGCAAACATTTTAGGACCATGCAAAAGTTATTTGATTCACTTTCCTGATTGTATAATAAAGTTTTAAGATACAATAATTAAATTACATCCTTTGTATAATACAGCACCACTTAGCAGGGAGTGTTTTAAATGTATAGTTTTGTACATTTTTTCCAGTAAGCAATGAAACAAAACATATGAACTAATAACATACCTCTCCACCTATTAGAGCAAAAAATCTGGACATATCCATAAATAAAAGTGAGACAAAGGCCCAAAATAGGGACAATTGATAAATATTGCTCTTACAAACTTAAAAAAGTTGATAGGGTGGCAGGTTTTGCATTAGCATGAATATTTCGGAAGGATATGAAGTCTGAAACTCAAATGCCTGTAATTATTTTTGAACTTTAATCTTTAATGATTTCCCACTAATTTCTGGACAGATCCTTAAATAAAAGTGAGACAAAGGCCCAAAATAGGGACAATTGATAAATATTGCTCTTACAAACTTAAAAAAAAGTTGATAGGGTGGCAGGTTTTGCATTAGCATGAATTTTTCTGAATGATATGAAGTCTGAAACTCAAATGCCTGTAATTATTTTTGAACTTTAATCTTTAATAATGTCCCACTAATTTGCCAGAAAACCACAATTTTATGAAAAATGGACCAAAAATATGAGGCCAAAATCTGGGCATTTTGCAAAAATCTGTACAATTGAGAGGTATGACCAATAATGACAAAACTACCCAATTTAGAACATTTCAACCATAAAAGAGCACTGAAACTTCTGTCATTACAATCCACCAATATCAGTCAATATGTACAATCTCTGCAGAAGAAAAAGTCATCTGACTAACTCCACTGTAAAGAGATCTGTAACCAATGAAAAGTTTGCTGCTAACAAACAACTTTATATATTCAGTGTCTCATCCACATACCAATTCAGTGCCTGTTGCACTTGAAGAATACATTTCCTACTTATGTTACATAAAACAATGGTATGCTGGTAATACTGCATGGATGGCAAACTGAAAACAGATTCATAGTTACTAGACATGTCATCCAAAGGAGGACGTATTCATGACTTTAGCACCCCACCCCCTGAAAATACAACACAGTATCAACAATCCATCTACATGCTCTAGGAGTAGAACAAACAGCCTTGTGCATTAAAATGCAAGCATGCTACTTGTGTTACTAACACTGTTTTAAATTTCTCTACCACAGTATCTATACCATTTGTTAGCTAGCGAAACAAAAGAGTTGCACAGAACAGACAAACACATGGGGCAAAACTCTGGGTATTCTGCATAAACCTGGACATTTGAGTGATATGCTACCTATTTCTTACACACACACACACACACACACACACACACACACACACACACACACACACACACACACACCATACCTCTCAAGTTGTTTTTCATTAGTATGAATTTTCTGAAGGATATGAAGTCTAAAGCTCAAAAGTGTGCCATTATTTTTTGACTTCAGTCCTAAATGATTTGCCAGGGATTTGCTAGAAAAACACAATTTTATGAGAAACAGACTAAAATTATGAGGCAAAAAATCTGGACATTCTGCAAAAACCTGGACAGCTGAAGGGTATGCTACCTACCACTTAAATCTTGCGCACACACATGCACACACGCGCACACACACACACTCACACACACATACACACACACACACATATACACCCCTACCTGCCTCCCTCCCCCTTTACACACACACACACACACACACACACACACACACACACACACACACACACACACACACACACACACACATACCTGTCTGCCTCCCTCCCTTTTACACACACACACCTACCTGTCTGCCTACCTACCTCCGTCTTACACACAGACACCATGCCTCTCATCCTCATCAGCACAAGAAATGTTAAAACCATTTTATAATGGGGTGGGAGACTGAGGGCCAAAATTAAGGACACATTTTAAATATTCATCTTTCAAACTTAGAAAGTTGATAGAACATGTTTTGCAATAGTACAAGTTTTTATAAGGATATGGTTTAAGGCACAGATGTCTGACATTATTTCTGACTTGAGTCTGAAACAATTTACTAGGGATTTGCCAGAAAACATAATTTTATGAGAATTAGATCAATCATGGCAAAAGTCTGGACATTCTATGAAAATCTGCACAGGAGAGAGCTATACTAACAAATGCACAAATGCATCACTTCATTTTTAAGCCTTAATTAAAAAAAAAAAAAAAAAAAAAAAACCTTCAGGCCAGTTTCTTTCAACAAGATCATCCATATCAGCTCTGCTGTAATTTCTATCTTTTTTTTTCTTTTTTTTTACAAGGTCACTGATGATGCCTGAAATCTAGGTGAGCTCATGGACTTGTGGAATGTATCATATGGACCCCAATTTTGGAAACACTGGTGTATATGTATATATATATATTTATATATATATATATATATATATATATATATATATATATATATATATATATATATATATATAAATTATGGATCCCCTTTAGATGGCCAAACTTTTAACAGCTTGACTTTCATATGGCTGAGACCATATGATCAAACTTTTAAAAGCTGGACCAGTCTGAATGGGGATCTCCAAAGAGCACAGAATGGGAAGATTTCCCTTTACTACAATGTAGTGCGATTTGGGAGTTGGTCTATTTAAATAGCGGGGGTGTGTGGGGGTGCAGGGGGGCACTGTTTAGTTTTTATTTTACCACACACAAAGTAGCTAATTCTCCAGAATCTCCAACCAAAATAAAAAAATGAAGTAGTAGCTTAGAAAAACACAAAACTTTAATAGCACCAACGGTAAGCGCTTTCGTCTCTCAACTTATTCACTCCACAGAGACTTCTTCAGACAACCATTTAAAACTACTACTAGAATTTATACATAACAAATCACATGATCATATCCACTTCATATCACATGACATAACTAAAAACATTTCCAATACTTTAAAACCATACATAGAACTAATACACTTGTATCAACAGCTAAAATCAATTAATTCCTACTAGCTGAAATACACCTACAATATAATATTTTCTATTATATAAAATATAAAATGTAAAATAATAAAATATGCATCTGTTTTAACTCCCTCCTTTTTAAATACATTATACATTTATATATATTATTTAAACCAGGTGGGAAACATGCATTAAGTTTAACCTGCCAGTAATACTCTAGCCAATCAAGTTCCTCTTCAATATTCACTATGTTGGCAGTATTTATTAATTTTTCTAAGACCAGGAACATAAACTTTACTTTACATTTTTTTATTTTTATAATGTTTACTCATTGCACACCTTTCTTCTCCTATTTGTGTTGCATACTTGTGCTCATAAATGCGCTTATATAATTCTAGAGTTGTCCTTCCGACATAAAAAGAATTGCATTCTAAGCAAACAATCAAATAAATTACATTATTGACTTTACAATTAAAAGTTCCAGGTATCTTAATCTTAATTTTTCCCACTTCTATCTCATTTTTCTCAACATATAAATAGTTGCACGTTACAATTAAAACATTTGATCATCCCACATTTCTTTTCTTCAACTCTAATAGGGTTCAATTTAGACTGAAAATAATTTTTATAACACTTAGCTCTTTTTTGTATAAAATTAGGTTTAACTCCTATCTTCTTAAGTAATTCCTCATTTGGTTTAAATATGCTCCAATTTCTGCTGATAATGTTCTTAATGGTACTGGAATCGGTACTATTATGTATAGCCATAGCTGTCTTATATTTATAGGACATATTTTTTTCTCCTTATTAGTGATGTACCTTTCCTTTTATTTAACTTTTCTTCATAAAGTTCTTCAACTTGTCGCTTAGGATAACCCCTCTTTTCCATTTTTATACATAAATATCTAGCTTCATCTATAAACTCACTTTTTTAGTGAGATTGCTTATTCTTTTTAGTTGACCTTTCACAATATTCAGTTTAGTTTTCTTAGGGTGCATGCTAGAATAATGCAAGTACATATTATTCTATACTTCCTTCCTATAAATTCTGGTCCATAATCTATTTTCTTCTATGGAGAGGAACAGGTGATGAATTATAAGAATTTATAAATTACATTAATAGTGTCTGTTAATATTTGAAGTTTACACATGAAAGAAGTTATGATGAAATTACATTTTTAGATATTGTGATATATAAAGAAGAGGCAAGGCATATCAAAAAGGTATTGAACCCCGGTGGATAGAGTTCTGGACCGAACCCATTTTAATAAGGGTTGTAAATATTTCATGAGGAATACTGGTGTCCAAAGGCATTGGAACATTCTCTTAGCAGATAGCAAGCTCTCGGGTTTTCTTCAGGACAGATGCCCTTTTTCTCTTCAAAGAGGCAGAAATTTAGGATCACACCAAACATGATTCTACACAAAGAACTTTGACTGGCGATCTACTCCAGGGCTGTGTCCCTTGTGGATACTGTACCCATTGTGAGAGGGTCACCAAATCCAAGCAGTTTACCAGTAAGAATACTGGAAATGTATATGACATTCAGTTCTTTGCCAACTGTGGTATGGATTGGGAAATCTATCTTGCAACATGCACCTGTTCAGTGTTTTATATAGGCCAAACCTCCAGACCTCTAAGGCTATGAATATCAGAACACTGCAGTGTTATCCGAACCAAAAAGACCAGTAATGCTCAGCACAAACACTCAGTGACACATATAAATGCATATTTTAGATTCATGGTTATTGACAGAGTCATGGGCAGTAGGACAAATAAAGCCAGATGGCATGAAATATTAAATACTAAGGAAAAGAAATGGCTCATCAAGTTGGGTGGTTTATTTCCATCCAGTCTAAATTAGTATTTTTTGAATGGCCAATAAGCTTCTACTTTGTTAACATGTCAAACTATAAAATGAGGCAATGGAATTATTGATCTGTATTTCACTGATGAAGGCTATGTGTTTTTTATAGCCAAAACCGGTCTGTTATTTGCTTTTATTTCATGTTTTTACATGATTTAATTTGATTAAATTTTGAATTACCATAGTTTGCTGGCTCCTCTTTGTATCAATTGTATATATACATATATATATATATATATATATATATATATATATATATATATATATATATATATATATAAATACACACACACACACACACACACACACACACACACACACACACGAACACACACAACTATGTCACCAATGAGTGTGAGCTTGTTCTTTCCAAAACTTGTAAAATGTAATCATTTAAATTTCTGGCACAACTTTAGACTTTCCTTCTGTAAAAAGGTTTACTTATTGAATGGGGCTAAGTCTTTTGGGATATGTTTTTTCAATCTACTTCTTTCCCCTGTTCTGGACATCCAGATTAATGATGGCCATTTTTTGATTGTTTTGGGAGATTGTTCCCAGTACAGTCAGAAGGGGTATTTTATTCTCCCCTCCCCAACAAGGAGGCCTATCCATGCTGCACCATGTTTTATTTCTGCACACAGTGCTCTTATTTCCTGTCTTAAAACATTTACAGTCAGCTGACCTTTCTTTACTGGACCGCCTGCTGCCAGCCAGCACAGGTTGCTTCTGGCCAGCCTGCTTGATGGGCAAGAGGAGTCATGAGGTGCCAGATGTTGAACATCGAGACATACAAACTATACAGTTAAGATGGAAGGTTTCCCAAACTTCTCTACTTGACACAAGGAGAGAATGGTACACTTCTCTCCTCCAAACTAATAATGCCATTGATGCATACTCAGAATATTATGTATGGAGACTGCATGGCCTATAGTCCCGACGGAAACACTACGTACACTTTCCACACTGGAAAGTCTTCTTATGGTGATGCTCCCTGAATAAGTTACCTACTAGAACCTTCCTTGGTTTCTGGAGTTTTGAATTATGGTCCTATTTTAGACATAATTGTCAAGGGCTGGAAGATGTGGCCCATGTTTTCTTACACTGTAAGAGAGTAAAAGAATTTTGGTTAGGTGTTCAGTGTTTTTTTCCCACTACACATTTATTCCCTGTTACCTTAGAAAAGTGTTTATATGGTAATTATTATTGCTTTTGGACCCCTTCTATAGCATGAGCAGACTTTGTTTTAGGGTTAGCACTTTGATTGTTATGGGCAGCCAATGCCATGAGGTGAAAACGTACAAAACATTTCCTGTTAGCTGTATGTTAAAACAACTTAAGTTAGGGTTGTGGCAAAAAGGATAGGGTGGTTGATTTCATTTACACTGTGTGCAGAAATGTTTCCTTTTTACTTTAAAGAGGTTATTCTTTAAGGTGTTTTGATGTTCAATGTTTTTTTGCACATCTTTTTGCTTGCTTCTTTGTTCTTTTCTGGGGTTTTTTGTCTTGTTGTTCAATAAAGTGCGTTACTCCTGTAAACTGTACTGAGCTGTGGAGCAGTGGTTTGCAATGCTCTCTATAGAAGCAGGCAACTAAAGTTGTAATTTTACATATAAAACTCTGAAATTTTCTCATGTATTTACTTGCATGTAACACTGAGAAACATTACTCCAAGAGTGTTGTTTTAGCTCAGTCCTAGACTTCTCCTCGAAGCCCAACAATTCCAAATCATAATTGCACTACCACATAGATCACAAAAAGAGGATCTACAGCCATGAATGTGCACTTTCCTACTGTCTGTGTAGCCAGACTTGTGGTAATGGGCATCTTTAGACAATGTAGCAATTATCTCATGTTTACTGAGAACCACCTAACAGACTGACAGCATCTATATCACATTATCGAAATGTGAAAATATCGAACGGCTGAAATGTTGATTATGCTGTTCATTGAAACCGTTCTTGTTGGGGGCGCACCCCCCACTAATTATATATACCAACTCTGAAATCACACTACAGTGAAGAAAGGGCAAATTTTTGAATCCTCACTGTATCGCAATCTCACAAAAAACATTTCGTTGAATGGCATATTCGACATATCAGCCATTCGATATTTTCACATTTCAATAATGTGATATAGAACCGACTGACGCAGTATGTGAGGGATGTAATTACACTATATCTTTGCAGGTAAAGCCCTCACATACAGCCACAGTAATCTCCAAACAGGTTTTTAGTAACACACACTGCACCTACTATGGAGCAGATACATAAATTCACATATGCTGAGGCTCTTAAATGCAATCTATCTATACATCAAAAGCTTGCCATAGGCCTCCCTCAGCAACCTTCCAAACACTGTACAAAGACAACACTCTTTAAGACACATGCAACCATCTCATAATGCATCAAACTCTAAATCCTTAAGGCAAACTACCACACAACCCAAAGTATTTATCATTGGAGAGTCTGTTGTGAGACACACTGATGCCTGCCCTCACCAGGATGAAAAAAGGAAACATTCACTGCTAGTTGTCTATCAGGGACAAGTATCTTGCAGATCACATATGCACTCAGGACACTGAGCCACAAGTACGAGTATGACATTGTCATTACCCATGTGGGTCTTCATGACCTGAGGCATTTCTCCCTTGCCTATATGAAGAGAGACATGATAGAACTTTCCGATTATGTGTCCCAGGCAGGTATGAGCCTAGCAGTGAGCAGCATTCTACCTTCTGCAAGGATGATACTCCAATATAAACAGAAGATGACTGACTTTAACAGTTAGCTTAGTGCCTGATGCCATTATAAGGGGGGGTCTAAGATTTATCAGCTTGGGAGGACATGATCGACAGACCACACACTGCTTTGCCAGGGGTGGTCTGCACCTTTTCTCCCCACACTTTTGGATTTTAGCGAAAACATTATCCACTCCTATAGTGCCTATTTTAAGCAGTGCCAATCTGATAAACATTTTTATAGAGTAAACTGTACACAAGATAAACTAAAGGTCTTACTGCTCAGTGCTAGGACTCTCAACAAGAAGCTGCTCTTCCTGGAAGTACTCCCTGGAGAGTGTTGAATTCTGTGTAGTTAATGAGACATGGTTTAAAGCTATGGAAGGCATCTGGCAGTACAAGGCTCTAATTACTTCCACACACAGTTAGCACACAAGAAGGAACAAGACATGGAGGTGTATCAATCTATATAAAAAGAAAGTACACCTCAAGATTGGTCATACAACATGACATGGTTGAACTACTTGATGTCCAGCTAAACTTAGGCAAAGTCCAGTATCATATCCTTGCTAGTTATAAGGCCCTGTCTATGATCCAGGATAACATACAACATACTTGGATGTACTAGATTCAAAGACAGTTCATCCCAACACCATATTCATGATTAATTTCAACTATCTCACCCTAATCTAGGATACAGGCAGAACCAATAACATGCAGGCTGAAAGATTAATGGATTTTGTCTATAAAAACACCCCAGAACAGCTAATCTGCACTCCTTCTAGGGGTGCAAATCTCCTGAATCCAGTACTCACAAATATGAATTGCAGCTTCCCTTCTGTAGTGTCCTTACTGATCAAATTACGTCACAAAGCATCAACCTTGAAATAAATATAAAGGCTAAACTCCCAGCAAACTGCAAAACCTTTAAGAACCTTTAACACAGCTAACTACATCATATTAAGCAATAACATGCCTATATTCCAAGCACTGCCAAACTCAGAGAATGCAGTGGCTTATGCACAAGTGTTTACAGAAAATCTGTACAAGCATGTAAATAACTGCACAGAAGCAGAAGTACCAAACCAAAATAAACCAAACCAAAATAAAGTTAGTACCCAATAAGGAAAGAAAAGTCTGCCCAAAAATAAGAAAAGATATGCCAAAAGACAAATGCTCCCTCATCAGGCTCAGCAATCAACTCAGGGGACTAATCACGTTCATCAAAGCCAACTTCAAGGAAGAAATAGCATCCCAGGCTAAGGATAACCGTAAGGCATTTTTCGATTACATAAGCAGTCTTAAAGGGAACATCCAATGTGCTGAACTAATAGTAAATGGAACTTCCTATACTGAACCTGTGCTATAGCTAATTTGCTGGCTGATAAATTTAACTCCAATTTGACACCCTATCACCCCCATTTCCCCCATGAAATACCCTCTACCATTTCTTCACAACTATCACTAAAGATGAAGCTCTCGTTGCACTCTCCAGAACTAAAAACACTGCATCAATGGGTCCTGATAATATCCCAGTATGCCTCCTAAATAACTTGAACATGACCTATGAGGCCCAGTATAATTTTTATTCCAACACAGCCTCCAGACAAGCTTCATACCTAAGGAATGGAGGACTGCAACAGGCATCCATCTACACAAAGGTGGACCATCAACAGACCTAGGGAACTAAAGACTCAAAAGTTTGACTTGTCTTAAATGCAGGGCCATAGAAAGAATCATTGTGGACCTGTTAAACAAAGACACAGGAAATCTTCAAACACTGGACCCATTCCAGTTTGGTTTCATCAAGGGCAGGTAATGCCTGCTAAACTTGGTGGACTTCTTCCAAAAGGTCACTTAAGCAATGGATGAGGGCAAAATTGCACATACTGCCTTCCTCAACCTGGCAAAGGCATGTAACACAATATGTCACTCAAGTATTATAGACAACTCACAAATTTAGTTATATATCCCAATGTCACCTAACAAATAGACAAATAGATCACAGATATGACACATAAAGTTAGGAGGGGGACTCCACCTCCACCAAGAGGCCTGTTACTTGCTGTGTCCCACAGGGCATGGTACTGAGACCTCTCCTGTTTAAAATATACTTCTCTGAAGTCAAAGGCAAATGTACAGGGCCTTTGGCTGATCAGATTTACCAATGTTTGCAAGTTGGGTCCAATCACCAAATCTCTCAAAGATGTAGATATCCTCTAGGATGGTCTGACACAGACAAATAACTGGTGCCAGAAGCATGGCCTAAAACTCAATGCAAAAAATGCATAATTATACCCTTTGAGAAGATGGCCACCATTGCAAATTACAGTACTGATAACACTCCCCTAAAAGTAGACCCAGTGGTAGCAGACTTGTGAACTGAGGTTGACAGTAACCTGAACTTTGATCACTATGTGTCCATGGCAGTGAGAAAATCCTTCTATGTGGTGCAGTTTACAAGTAAGGACATGGCATCCAAATCAAAGAGATCATAGTCTCACTATACTCAGCCCTCATTAGACTAATAACTGAGTACATTTCACCCTCTGGCATGTACCTTACAGGTCATTTACAACAGCTGGAGTGGCCACAGGTTTCTCACTAAAAGAATACAGTGTGTAAAGATTATGTCTTATGTGGACCACTTCAAAGCCCTGTCCATATATTCAGTCTCTTGCATACTATTGAGGTTCAGTTTATGCCTGGCCTGTAAGGCATTCTCCAATCCATGCATTTGCAAAACAAACAGCATTAGAATGACCTCATCTCTGGCATAAACAAAACATGCTGAAGGGACAGGTATGCTTCTCAGAGATTACCCATTCTGTGGAACTGACTCCCCATTCATATGAAACAAAGCTCTTCCCTTTTTAAATTCAATTTGATCCACTGGATGGGAAATTGCAAATTCACCTCCGACATGTCATCTGTGGCCCTTATGGATGGGGCAGTTTGTAGATGCCCTAAGGCATAGGCATATATCAAAGCTGTTCTAACCCATGGGCATTGATAATTGAGAAAATTGGGACATGAATGACTAGGCTTATAAAGGCTCTAAGGCCATTAGCCTAGTAACCTCCTATGATAATTTTTCTGTCTCCCACCATGAGATTTCACACCATGCCCCTAAACATCAAGTTTATATTAGAACATCAAAGTTTCAAAACTTCGAATGTTCTAATATCAACCCCTATTCAGCGAAAGGTGAAAATATCAAAGTAATAGGAAACCTAATCTTTTCCTGGGGAAAAAATGTGGTTGTCCACTTCTGTTGTTTTGGTATTTTCAGCACTGTGGTGAAAAGTTACGGGTCGGGTTCAGGTAAGTGTGCGATTGAGTGTGGGTTAGATTAGTTAGAGTTAGGGTGCAGGTTAGGTATGTGTGCGATTGTGTGGACGTGAGGGTTAGGGCGGGTTAGGTGAGTTAGGGTTAAGGCGCGGGTTAGGTATGTGTGTGATTGTGTGGATATGAGGGTTAGGGTGGATGAGGTGAGTTAGGGTTGGGGCGCAGGTTAGGTATGTGTGCAACTGTGTGGACATGAGGGTTAGGGTGGGTTAGGTGAGTTAGTGTTAGGGCACAGTGAGGTGAGTGTGCGATAGTGGCGGACCTTAGGGTTAGGGTTTGGGTTAAGGTTAAGTGGATAGTTAGTGGTGTGTGTATAGTTTAGTGCAGGGTTAGGTGTAAGATTTTAGGTGTATGTGTGTGGATTGCTGTTTGTTTGGTGTGCTTGTGTTGTGTGTATGTGTTTTGGAACAACAAATTTTTCCTCTAGGAAAAAAAATCGCTGTATTGTATGTTCAGTGATGTTCTTCGTCTCCCATTGCTGCAGTCCTGACATAGGGGTATTCCGCTGCCCACCATCGGCCCAAATACCAAAGGGCTAGAACCGGCGTCGGTCATCGGCGCTCGAGACTGACATCAGTACGTGTCAGTACAAATGCGCATGACCGACGCCATAACCTCAGTCTTTCTTGCCGCATGGTCCCTAAGCAGAAGCAGCATTTGCAAGTGCCGTTCGGCGTTCTGGAATTGTCGGTTTTCGAGTTTCAGACCGGAGACCAAGTTGGGCTAAGTACCCCTTTGGGGACATTTTTGTCTTTTTCTTGCCTCAGTATTGACGGATGTCAGAAAAAGTTAATAACTGTATTTCTTGTGCGAAACAGATTCCTCATAGGGATTACCATTCACTCTGCATTCCTTGTTTAGGGCCTGAGCACGACGTTGTTGGGTGTCGCTTTTGTGCTACTTTTAACAAGCGTACTATTAAATGTCGGTTAGACTGTGCTAGGCTAGTGTTTGGTAAACGTTGTAATTATAACATGCTGTCGGATTCTCCGACGACTGGTTCTTCTAAGAAACGCAAAAAAAGTCTTTGCGGTCCAAAGAGGATGAGGCGGCCACTCCGGACGCCGGTTCTGTAGTGCCACTGGCTACTTCAGCGGCTCCTTCTGAAAGTTTACCTGAGTCTCAAGGGAAACCTTTGTTGCTGCAGGAAGTGGCTTCTCCTGTGTTAGGCCAGGCTGAGGGTGCTTCTCTAATGTCAGTGGTTCCCTCCCCTCATAGGGTAGTTAGGCCTCCTCCTTCTCATAGCAAAGCCCATTCTAAGTCTAAGTCTGCCCCTGTTGGTGCGTGTCCCCAGGGTCCAGCTCCTAGGAAGCACATGTTAAAGATGGCTGAAGATTTGATTACTTTAATTAGGGGTTCTATGCCCACCCCTGCGAAGAGGCCCAGGGTAGAGCCAGAGTTGGAGGGTTTGGTTCAGTCTTCCAATGAGTCAGATTCCTCTGTAGAAGAACTTCAGGATTTCCCTCCCTATTCTGATTCGGAGGCTGAGGACTCTACTCCTTCTGCATCCCCTCCAGAAGATTTTTCTTTCTCTGAGACTTTGCATTCCATGAGGGAACATTTCAAATGGGAGGGCCAGGATTATTCTGATTCCCGTAAAAGACTGAGAGAATTCTTGTTTTTGCCTCAGCATAGGCCCTTGGCTATTCCCCCTGTGCTGGATGTTGTTCAGGATGTGTTTTCTGAGGCGGCCCTTAACCCAGATTCTCTGCCTCCTGCCCCGGTTAAACCAGACAGATACTACAGGGTTCCAGAAGCTCACAAGTACTTATATAAGAGTCCTAGGGCTGATCCAGAAACTATTACTCAAGGCCCCAAAGGGGTTAGGGCTTCTGCGGTTAAGAATCCAGTTCCTCTGGACAAGGATGCTAGGGCCCTGGATAGGTGGGGTAAAAAACTGTATACCTCTTCTACTTTGGCTATGAGAGCTTTAAATTGTCAGTTTCATATGCTTGGTATCAAAATTATTTGCTGGGCCAATTGAAATGTAAAGTAGATGCTTTAGCTGAAGGTATTGAATGTAAGGAGCTTCAGGATTTAGTGCATGCTTCAGACCAAGTTGGTAAGCATTCTTTGCAGTGTGGTTTTGATGCTTTACAGGCTTCTTCCAGGGTGGCTGCTACTAGTTCAGTCATTCGTAGGCATGCTTGGCTTAAAGATCAGACCTTGTCAGAGCATGTTAAGGCTCGAATTATGGATGCTCCTCTACAATCTGATGTTCTTTTTGGTCCTCCAGTAGAGTCAGTTTTAAAACAAATGTAGGAAAAAGCTAAGTCTATGCAGACAGTTAAGGATTTTTTACAGGTTCAGCCCCCTAAGTTCAGTAGGAATTGGCCTGCTAGGGGTTGGTCTTTCCCCTCTTTGGATTATCAGTCTAGGGGCAGGTCGAGACGAGGTAGGGGTAGGGCTTCCTCTCAGGGCCCTGTTACTTCTAGGTCTTTGAGTTCTTCTACCCCTTCTGCTGGGGAGGGCAGGGGTCAGTCCTTTCGGAAACAGACCCAATGACCCGTGTCTTCAGCTGCCGGACTCTGCCTTGCTGGCAGCCCCTCTGGGAGGAAAACTGAGATTTTTCAAAAGGAATTGGCATTTGGCTACCCAAGACAAATGGGTATTGGACATAATAAATCGAGGCTACAAATTTTATTTTCACACATTCCCTCCTTTCAAAGGTATGCCGGATGTGCCTCGTCAGCAAAACTGGAAGCGCAGACTCAAATTTCTTCTCTGCTTCAGTTGGAAGCAATACAGGAAGTACCTTCTGCAGAAAGAGGCACGGGGTTTTATTCCCGTCTTTTCTTAGTGCCAAAGAAAGGAAATACTTGGAGACCAATTCTGGACTTGTCCATTCTAAATACCTTTCTGGAAATTCCAAAATTCAAGATGTTAACACTGCAACAGCTGTTACCTATACTGGGCAAAGATCACTGGATGGTGACTCTGGATCTCAAAGAGGCCTATCTTCACATTCCTATCAGGCCCAGTTGCAGGAAATTCCTGAGGTTTCGGAATGGGAATTTGCATTATCAGTTCTCTGCATTGCTCTTTGGCTTGTCTACTGCACCCAGGGAATTCACAAAAGTCCTGGCTCCAGTAATAGCTTTTCTCAGGCTAGCAGGAATTCAAATTTATCCTTATCTGGACGACTGTTTGATTCTGGCTCAAGGCAAGCACGAACTTCTTCAACATCTGCAGTATGTAATGACAGTTTTCAGATGCCTAGGGTATTCTGTGAACGAAATAAAGTCCAGTCTAGTACCTTCACAAGAGATGTGTTTTCTGGGTGTGAAACTGAATACAGCTGCTCAGATGGCATTTCTTACCCCGGACAAACAAAGGAATCTTCACCTATACTTCCAACAGCTATCAGTAATGTCCAGGCTGACTGCAAGGACAGTCCTTCAAGCCTTGGGGTTCATGGCATCTTGCATTCTAGTACTTCCCAATGCCAAACTGCATATGAGGAAGCTACAATGGTATCTCAAGAATGTTTGGACTCAACACTGCCACGATTTGGACACTGTCATTCGGATCCTACCTTGCATTCAGAGAGAATTTCTGTGGTGGGCTCAGGAATGTCACCTAAACAAGGGGCTCTCTGTGACCCAACCAGAGGCAAGTCAGATATTAACGACAGACGCCTCGGAGTCAGCCTGGGGAGCTCATTTCAGAGGAAAATGGATTCAAGGCCTTTGGGCCCCAGGGCTACTTCACTTGCATATCAACATGAAAGAGATGCTGGCAGTTCAATTTGCCTTGGAGGGATTCAAAAGCCTACTTCAACCAGGACTGGTGTTGATTCGAACAGACAACACGACGGTCATGTGGTACATCAACAAGCAAGGGGGAACTCATTCTTACCCTCTTTGCAGACAAGCAATGCTGTTGTGGGAAACTGCTTTGAATCTGCACATCACTCTTCGAGCACAGTTTTTGCCAGGAGCACAAAATTCTTTAGCAGATGTTCTGAGCAGACAGATTGTGGATCCTCACAAATGGAAATTGGACCCTCAGGTATTTCTTCAGTTGACAATGGCTTGGGGAACTCCGGACATAGATCTGTTTGCTTCTCCTCTGAATTTCCAACTGCCACTGTTTTGCACAAGGCTATTTCATCCGAAAGCCTGGAAAATAGATGCACTATCCTTCAGTTGGAGCAACCTTCACGTGTATGCTTTTCCTTCTTTGCCTCTTCTTCCACAGGTGCTGTTGAAAGTCAGGAGGGACAAGCCTTGCATGATCCTTATAGCACCGGATTGGCTTCGTCAGCATTGGTACCCTCTGTTGAGGAGCTTGATTCATGTACCACCTTGGCCATTGCCACAGATTCCTCATTTATTGTCTCAGGAGAACAATCATTTTCTCAATGTCAGGGTGCACTCCCTGTGCCTGACAGCCTGGCGCATTCTGTTTTAGAGAAGGAGGACCTTCAGCTCCCTCAACAAGTTTTGGATGTTATTTTGGAAGCCAGGCGTCCTAGTACTCGGAAAGTTTATGCTGGTAAATGGAAGAGATTTTTTCTTTGGAGTTCAGCTAAAGGCTTTGATGTCGAATTGCCTAATTTGAGTTGTACGTTGCAATATTTGACTGTTTTATTGGACAAGGGTTTGTCCTTCTCTTCTGTAAAAGTGCATGCTGCAGCTATTTCTGCTCACTATGATTGTGACCCTCCTTTATTTTCACATCCGTTGGTTAAACAGTTTCTTAGAGGGGCAAAGAATATCAGACCCCCACGGAGAGCTCCTACTCCTACCTGGGATCTTAATTTTGTTTTGGAAAAGCTGACTCTGCCTCCTTTTGAACCTGCAGCTACAGCTGAATTGCAGTTCTTGTCTTGGAAGACTGCTTTTTTGTTGGCTATTACTTCTGCTAGAAGGGTATCTGAATTACAGGCCCTCATGGCAGTGGAACCTTTTCTGATTTTTCACAATGACAGGGTTTCCTTACGTACTAATCCTACTTTTCTGCCTAAAGTGATTTCTAATGTGGCATTGAACCAGTCTATACATTTGCCTACTTTTTATGCTAACCCCCAAAATGACGGGGAAAAAGTGTTGCATTCTTTGGATGTACATAGGCAGTTGAGGTATTATTTGAGCAGAACCAAAGAGTTCAGGAGTTCTCAACAATTATTTGTTTCTTTTGCTTTGACTTCACGAGGGAAAGCTGTCTCGAAACAAACTATTTCCAAGTGGATTAGCCATTGTATTGCTTTTTGTTACTCTCATCATGATAAGGATGTTCCAGTTGGGATCAGGCCTCATTCTACTAGGGCTACGGCCACTTCCACTGCTTTTTTGAGAGGGGTAGCTACTAAAGACATTCTAGAAGCAGCTACATGGAGTTCTGTACATACCTTTACAAAGCATTATCATTTACCTCTTTATTCTAGGTCTAGGGCTGGGTTTGCCTCTGCAATCTTACAGGGCATGTCTGCAGCTCCTACTGCTATTTAGTTGACCAGCCTCCCTTTTTTTTTTTTTCCGTTGCTCTGGGATTCTACCCCTATGTCAGGACTGCAGCAATGGGAGACGAAGAACATAGTACAGTTTTGTACCTACCATAAATGTAGATGTTCGAGGATCTCCATTGCTGCAGTCCAATTTTCCCTCCCTCCTTCCCCCTTTTTCTTTTTAGGTTGAGGTTTGGGTGGTGTTTTTTTTTTTTTGCATTCTGACGTCTGAGGCAAGAAAGACTGAGGTTATGGCATCGGTCATGCGCATTTGTACTGACACGTACTGATGTCAGTCTCGAGCGCCGATGACCGACGCCGGTTCTAGCCCTTTGGTATTCGGGCCGATGGTGGGCAGCGGAATACCCCTATGTCAGGACTGCAGCAATGGAGATCCTCGACCATCTACATTTATGGTAGGTACAAAACTGTACTTTTTCATCTTTTGCTGACTAGGGGTCAATATTAGAGCATTCGAAGTTCTGAAATTTCGATGTTCTAATCTAGACCCTAAACATCACTACTCTCTAATTTTTGAAAATATGAATGTTAATATGCAACTATGAACCATAAGTGACTGACTCGGATTAATGCTTTCACTGCAGGTTATTTTCCTTACACCTTTCATTTCTAATATGGTCTATTATTAATTGTCAAATTTGTTAAATAAGCAAGCAAAAAAAAGTCTGAATGTCAAAAGGAGTTATATATGCATGTGCATGTATAAATTTATATATATATATATATATATATATATATATATATATATATATATATGGGATCACTACATAATCTCTAAAGTTTGAAATACCACACTTCAAACTTTCGAGACTATATAGCTGAAACCCCTAATTACCGAAAGACCAGAAGCATGAATTTCAAAATCCTGATCATCAGGAGGTTGACATTTGCGCTTCTGGTGCTGTGGTATGGTGGAAGGTCAGGTAAGTATCTATGTTTAAATGTGTTGGTTAGGGGTTTAGTGAGCAAGTGTGAGTTGTGACTGTGATGTGTGTGTGTGAGGGGAATGTAAGTGTGTGGTGGTGTTTCATGTGTTTGTGTATGTAGCACAACCTTGGATTTGGAATATTTAAGTAGGGTGGTGCAGCGGTCTGTAGTTTAGGTTTGCGTGTTTGTGTTCTGAGGAAGGTGTGTGTATGTGTATGTGTGTGGTGTATGTTGAGTGTAGTTTTCAGTAGCTTGAATTTTGTGATTTTGATGTTTCGGTATTTTAGTGTTTCGGATATTTGGTCTTGGGATTTTGGGCATCAGTAGTTTGGGGTTTTGTGATTTAGTAGTAGTTCTATATACATATATATATATATATATATATATATATATATATATATATATATATATATATATATATATATCCTGGAAGTACACAAAGAGGTGGTTGGTACAGGCTCAAACAAGCTGTGGTACACTTTCTGGAGATGACAGAACTTTCAGAGTCCTAGGGGCACCTCCTGGCTGTATATGACAGTTTTCTTTCCTAGCACTTGTGGAAGATTATAACAGAATGCACTGTGGGTTTCTGACCATCTTTTTTTTTAAAAATAGTTTGATTAGTTTTAATAAAAGAAATTCATATATCAATCACATAAATTAACATATAAGTATGAATACAGAAGTTGTTGCATTTAAAATTCAATTAAATATATAAAAGAGTTAACAAAATAAACAAACAGAGGTATTTACAAAGACATCCATTAAACTTTGCATACATGTGAAGAATTGAACAATATTAATTAGGTATCACATATTATTCAAAAAGACTGAAATTAATTATTGTGTTGATTCATTCTTTACCAACAAATGTAAGCTTATTCACATATGGTAGTTATAGGTCTTTCTAGATGTTCTAGAATGTATAGTTCTAATTTGTAAACCACATACTTCAGTTAACATATCATTAAACTCAGTGAAAGTAGGAGAGAGTTCAGATATCCAGTTTTTAGTTATATTCTTTCTGGCCACCACCAGTATTGCCCAGAGCAAAGGATATTTTGCTCTTTTAATGTTGTGCGGTATAGGTGTATTGAAAAGTACTAGAGATTTGTTAAGAGTAAAATTATCCATAACTGAAGCTTGTAATAACTCATCTACTTGTTTCCAAAATGTTTTATTGTTAGAGCAGTCAAAAAACATATGAGCCCTATATATGTTAATGTCTGACATACACTTATTGCAAATATTTTGCCTCTTCTTAATGTTATTCATTCTTTGAGGAGTATAGAAGGATCTGTGCATAAATTTCCAAGAATTTAACTTCCATTTAAGGGATAAAGTAGTTTTCCCAGCTGTAAGGGATAAAGTAGTTTTCCCAGCTGATTAAAGTATATTTATTTTGTCTTGGTTACTACGGCATTCATTATTAATTGAGTGAAAATAATTCCAATAACTTTCTGAGCAACCAAAGGTTTCATCTCTAATAGTCCTAAATATAAAAGAGAGTTTACCAGAAAAAGTTTATGTTAAAGAATAGATTGAAAATATTCTAATAAAATATATGTCATTTTATACTGTATTATTTGATCAACTGTTTTAGGTTTGTTATTTGAAATCAATTGAAACCAAAACTTTCAATTTACTTTGTGTAAATGATGCAATTTTGTTTGAGACTGATGTTTATAAAGATTCTTGTGTGAATGCTATAGGGAACAAAAGAAAAAAAACATTCCTTGTATCCAACATGCTTATATATAAAGTTTCTAAAATTTGATAAGATGCTATTAATATAACTAGGAGGATATTTAGGTATTAAATGAGTGGTAAAATAATCCTTTAATATCCATAACATTGAAATATTAATTGTTTCTAACTTATATGGTTGAGGTTTTTTTATTAAAATCATAGCTGAAGCTTCACAAAATAATTTCCACTTAGCTGAATATGTTGTATCAAAAAGTTGTGCTATTGTTCTAACCATAGAAGAGTTTGAATATAGAATCAGATCTAGGAATGCTATTCCATCCTTTCTCCAACTATTAAGATGGTGTTTGAGAGCTATTCTTGATTTTTTAGGAAACCAAAAGAAACCTGACATCAGATAATTTAGTTTATTAATTAGGGTTTTATTAGGTAGTAATAAGATGGGTTGAAGAGTGTATAGAATTTTGGGAAGGATTATCATTTTTATGATTGTTAATCTTTCTTCAGTAGTGAAAACATCGTATTCCATTTCAATATTAAAGTTTGTATATTTTCATAACATTTATTGTAATTCAGTTGTATAATTGTTTTCACGTCCTTAGCTAAGATATTTCCTAAGTAAGTCAATTGATCAGTAATGGATTTATTATTTTTGTCATCAGCTGTATATATATTTTTATTGGTGTATATGGGTAAAATTTTAGTTTTATTATCATTGATTAATAATCCAGACATATTTTGAAATAACTTAATGTAGTTAAATAAAGAAGTAAAAGAGGGGTCACTTCCCTTAATGGTAATTAGAACATCATCAGCGAAAAGTAGAATGTTGGAGATTGTTTCCTTATTAATCTCAAATCCTTTTATATTTTTATTTATTATATTGTTAGCCCATGGCTCCATTATTAGAGTGAATAATAAAGGGGAGAGGGGACAACCTTGTTTAGTTCCTTTTATAATAGGTATTTTGGTTGCAGTATATGACCCTATTTTGATGTATGCTAAAGCTCCTTGATATAAATGTTTTAACAGTTTAATAAAGTTATCTGAGAAATTTAAACATTCTAATAACGTAAATAAATAATGCCAATCAATTGAATCAAATGCTGAACTTATATCTAGTCTTATTAAGGTTAAATTCTTCTTTATTCTTTGAGCATAATTAATTAAAGCCAATGTTCATTTAATGTTGTCAGAAGTACTTCTATTAGTTACAAAACCAGTCTGATCATCATTTATTAAATGCGGTAAAAATTTCTTTAATCTGTCTGAGTATATATTCATGAACATTTTGTAATCCACATTCAATAGAGAGATGAGTCTGTAAGATGAGAAAAAAATAGGGTCTTTATTGGGTTTTAAAATGGGTGAAATAAAAGTGTATTTCCATGAAGGAGGTATTATAGAATTGCTTTGGGCCAGATTATAAACTTTATGTAACAAGGACATAGCTATTTTAGGTATAATTTTATATATTTCACGTATAATTCCATCATTACCTGGGGCTTTATTTTGTTTAAGTTTATTAATTTGAGTTTGTATATCAGCTAAAGTAATTTGTTTATCTATACTTTCCTCCTGTTGTTTGCTGAGTTTATTATAAAGATTCTTATTAATAAATTCTTTTATTTTATCTTTAGATTCTATGTTATGTGTGGATTAATTAATAATGTGAAAGTGATTTCTGAACTCCTCTATAATATCATGTATGCTATATACATCTTTTTTTTTTAGGGGAATAGATTTCTTTAATATGATTATGTTTATTTATTCTTTTAGTTTTATCTTCAAGCCACGGTGGTGCAGTGGTAGCATTGTTGCCTCACAGCAAGAGGTTCTCCCGTTTGATTCTCGGCTGGAGCACCTTCTATGTGGAGTCTGCATGTCCTCCCCGTGATCGAGTGGTGTTCGAAAGACATGCATAAAATGGGTGTGCTTTCGTTGAAGGTTGGGCATCGAGCTGACACCACTGCACCATAAAAATCTACTGCCAATCATTAGTGGACCGGAGTTCCGCTGTGGCGACCCCTAACCGGGAAAAGCCAAAAGAAGATCAAACATTCTTTTAGTTTTATTCTTAAGATTGGTCAAGTATTTTGAATTTAGGGAGCAAGCAAGGAATTTATATTTTTTCTAAAGAGATCATAGACTTATGGTGTAATATAGCTCTGTATTCCTCAGTTAATTTGTCTATGTTATCTCTTATGTTTTTAGTAGTAAGCTTATTGTTATTTTTAAGGTATATCATGTCAAGTTTATCTTGTATTGTTTTCAGATCTTTATCCCAGGATTGCCTCTTATTATAATACCATTTATTTATTTGACCATATAAGTAGGATTTCAAAGCATCCCAAATATAGATGTCAGGAGTTGAGTTTGTGTTTATAAAGTTATGTATTTCTTCTTTTATGAAGGTCTGAAAATCCTTTAGTTGTGTAATATAAGCTGGGATTCTTCTTATTTGTATGTTATGTTTACTATTGGCATTAAATTTAAATATAATAGTGTTGTGATATAATACCGGACAAGATATAATTTTACTATTTGTTAGATCATTAGTTATTTGCATGGAAAAAATATTCTATCAATCCTAGAATAAGTTTTACATCTGTTGGAATAAAATGTATAATGTAATGAACTTTGATCAGAATAATCATGTGCATCTTTTAGATGATATGATTCCATGAATTTTATTAGTTGTTTGGCTTATGGAGTTATCTTTCTTTTTCCTAGAGTACTGGAATCTTTCTCATTTAGAATACAATTAAAATCACCAGAAATAATAATTTGTCCTTCAGAATGAGATATTACTTGATTTATATGTTGTTTGACAGTGGAGGTTCCAATACCATGGATCCAGTAGTTATTTACAAGTGTATAAACTTTTTTGTTTATTTCCACAATAACAAGACAGAGCATCCCTTTATTATCTTGAAATTGTTTAATTATTCTAGGTATAGAGAGAGATTTATTCCAAAGAATAGCCACACCTCTCTTCTTTTTTGAGTGTTCTGAGCTTATTAGGACTGTGTGCTTGTTAGTGTTCATATACTTAATACTATACTTCAATAAATGTGTTTCCTGTATGAAAATCATATTCAGTTTGTGTATGACAAGACATTTCTAGAGACTACCTCTTTTAGTAGGATTGTTCAAACCATTTATGTTAATGGATAAACCTTTTAGAGTGACCATGGTAAATTAATCTGATGTAGTAACATATATTGTATCCCACCATTTCCATAGAAATAGTTTAAAAATTCCTTTTCTAAAAGAATGTTATTTATTCTGAAGACTGTGACCCAAACTTTACAATGAATATCAGAAGTTTTATTGTTAATATAATTAATGATTATATGTGGATGTATTGAAATGGATGTGAAATGAAACATGTTACAAAAGAAAATATTTACAGTGTCTTATCAAAAACACACTAGCTCCCTGCCTCCTTGTCCCAGTGACAGGTGTCACTTGGATAAAACCAACAAACTATAACAGCAAAGCACAGTGACCACATGCTATTTATGTAATGTAATTAACATTCAATAATATCATAAAAGTTGTTTCTTTTTACATTAAAACATATATAAATTATTATAACTCATCAGTCATATCTACTCACATTTAAGGAATAATCATATGCATCTTTTAGATGATATGATTCCATAAATTTTATTAGCTGTTTGGCTTATGGAGTTATTTTTCTTTTTCCTAGAGTACTGGAATCTTCTCATTTAGAATAAATGTTATGTTAGAAACATACCTAAATAAAGAGAAAAATGCCTAAAGAGTAAGGCCAAGAAACATTTAGTTTAAAATTTTATAACCTGTTATTCCCTTAGGAATAATATAAAACAGTTTTGTTAAACATTAAGTTATGACCAGAAAACGTAATGAAAAGCACAATATAAAAACAGTGTCTAATCATTATAATCCATTTTGTTAAACCTTATCAAACTAATTTATTATACTTTATGGTAAAAAGCTTCCTAATATTCTGCAACTTTAAAAGTATTCTGTGTAACTGAGCAATATAACCCCCAAAAATGTAATCACTATTGTGATTGGAAAGGGGAATAAAAAAAATCTCTAAAGTATTTAAAGTCCAGCAGTAGTAACTATTAATATTATTATGTTATTATATCCAAATTTTACAAAAGTTACCTTCATATGTAATATGTATATTGTCTACACAAATGTTATATGAAATTAACAATTATGTCATTATTAAGCATTAGCTCATATTCTTTCAATAAAATAGAATGTATAACTTTTCCTGAAAAAAGAGACATCATATATTGTTATTTTGTACATGTATTAATGGCAAACAGTCTGTATTTCTATACTACTACCCTTTAATAGCTGTTAACAAAATCTGCCCAATGTGCCAGTGAACTGTAACATATATTAATGTACATTTGTAAATTGATTCAAATATATGACATTTAGTTATGAAGAAAGCTTTAAACCTGCTTATATTCAACCTATTAACCAAAAAAAAAAAAACAAAAAAAACTCATTAATCTAGTTAAACATGTAAAACATGTCTTCTGACATTAAAATAGTATGTAAATGAAACCATACCTCTCATCAACGAAGATTGAACAACATAGGACAGATCTTGTTTTAAGCAATAAGGTGGGCTGTTCAAATATCTAGTCAGCACTCAGCTATAAAGGGATTTGTTGTATTAGCATACCACCAAATGCTCTATTCAATAGATATTTGACTGTGAGTGTTGACTTAGAGTGATTAGCGACTCCAAAGGAAAGCTGAAACCGAGATGATTAATTTATTTTTCTTTCTTTCTTCGTACTTCCGCCCATATTGCTGTTATAAAAAAATCAAAATTTAAATATTTTCTTTGTGTAGTATGATATCCCAGTCAGGCGACACTCTAATTATACTTATTAGAGCAGTAATTGATATATTAAGAAGTGTTTAAGTGGGAATTATGATTAATGAGCATTACAGACTTGAGAACTTCCTGGTAAGGTTGTTTTTCATTGTACTGACATTATTGGTGTGCCTCCCGATGCTTCAGAGCAGTTTGAGGATTGTAAAGACAGTGCACAGCTGATCTAAAGGTGTTTAAGGCCTCAGAAGCTCGTGGATCATTTGAGTCAAACCAAGACCCAAGATTGTCTCTAAAAGTCATCGGTGGGAAAATAGCAAAGAAAAACAGTTTTTTTTTTCAAATAATTAAGCCTGTGAAGCTATCAGCTCGTGAGTAAAGGGTTATCTGAAGTGTTATTGTTTAGCTGTAATGTTCAATCAATATGAAACAACACTGTTACATTTGTATTAGTTAAATACAAGGTTATTACATGAAAAAATCATTCAAATCATCACCTTTCCCCAATATAATCATCACAATTAACAACCCACCATACTAGGAAGCAAAAAAAAAAAAACTAGTGACAGTTTCTCTGCTTTTCTTACTTATCCTTTTAAGTACAAGCAACACAAAGATATAGCTATATATCAGAGCACACCAAAACATATCATACATCATGTCATATAAGGTTATAGAAATATGATGCAGGTTCAGGGAATTAATTAAAGACATTTAACTATGGCAAATTAACTGTATGTATAAAGTGATATATCTGAAAGTTAAGCTATAATATACTAATAGTTATTACATGAAGATATGATGTTTAAACAGAGACCAAATTGAAATTATAGAAAAATTATTGGGTGTTTATCTTTAAAGGTGAAGTCATTACCCTATTATACTATGTATCCACCTCTCCTACCCAGTACAATATTATTAACATAAAGGGGAAGTTATGCATATATCTGTTTAAGTAAAGAAACAAGTTATGTATTTTTCCCCTTTTCTTTTCTATTTTTTTCTTTTCTCTTTCCCCTCCCCCTTTTTATTTATATTATTACTGTGAATTTATGTTCAGTCATATAATAAGATGTTGTCACTGATCTAGTATGTTTAAAGTATTTATATTCTTATATGACAACTACTTTATGTTAGCACTACAAAATGTCTAAATGGACAACATATGATAATTAAAAAATTAAAATTAATTAAACTAAACTAAAGGGATGCGTATATAACTAAATAATATTTCATTTATATGAGAATGAAAGAGCTTACCTCATCAGGAAACAATATAATGAAAAATGCATTTAACATGTTAGCATCCATAAGCTTGACAAGATAGGGACATAAAGTATAACTTAGTTCATTTGTTCTTTAGTTTTTTAAGTTTCTTTGTAGTTTTCCAAGCAGATGTTGATGCCAATCTTTTAAGAGAAGGGCTAGCCCATTCCATCTCATCAATCTTTTCCAGGATCTTGTGATTTTTTATAAAAGTAAGAGCAGAGTCCAGGTCTTCAAATAGTTTTCGTCCCTCTGATGTGAAAATCTTCAGTTTTGCCGGAAACAAAAGATGGGTGTTCACTTGCACTTTCTTCAATTCTTTTATTAGAGGTAAGAACAATTTTCTTTTTACGATTACTAAAGATGAATAGTCATTTTCAAAACAAATTATTGTATCATTCATTTTTATGGGAGAGTTAGACCAGGCTGTCTTTAAAATGAGTTCTTTATCGGATGAAGAAATTAACTTAACAATGACTGATCTAGGTTGTTTTTTTGCTGATGGTACTGCTGTTAATCAGGGACCTCTCCTATCCCAAATGACGTAGCTTCTGTAAGATCTAGTGTTTTTGGTTACCATGTAGTGAGAAAACCAGTCAAGTTGTTTTCCTCTATGTTTTCAGGTAGTCCAAATATTCTCAGATCATTTCTACGAGATCCGTTCTAAAGGTCATCAAGCTTAGTTTGTAACAAAGTGTTTTGTTTTAGTAAGAACTCCACATTATTCTCGTTTTCTGTTATTCCACCATGCATATCATTCAAAGCATCCTCTATGCAGATATTTGGATTTTTTATTGTTGTAAGTCCTTGTGGAGACGATCCATTTGTTTAGTAGTTTCTTCTTTAAAATTGTCTATCTTGATGTCAGTCTTGTCAGTTTTTGTAGTTAGTACCTGGATATTTGATAACAGAGTTTGACATTCTTTTCTGAAAGTAGATTCCTGACTTAGTTTTTGTGGAACTCATGGCGAAATGCTTCAGATAATGAGTAGACATTTTCCAAGTGTAATTTTGACTGGAAAAGTTGTCTTCTGTCTATTCTTTTAAATATTCTTGTAAATATAGTTATAAACTATAACTCTGTAGAAAAAATCCAGTTTTATGGTTAGAAGATAAAAATCCAGTGAAGATATAATTTTCTTAGTGGAACTGCTGTATTCTGCTGCTACTCAGTGCCCATGTTGGCCATGCCACCCGACCATCTGTTTTGATGACTTACTGTACATCTCTGGATATATATCTGGGGGTTCCCTGTCCACTGTCATTGGAACATCAGCACTTCAAACTCATGATAGTCGAGTGCGCCTTCAGACATTTCTGCAGTTACCTTTTACTGACGCCTCTAGGCGTCAAATATTGCTTGTTCATATTTGCATTAATAATCTTATTCACCAGATGAGTAATACCTTATAGCCATCTTTGGGAAGGACTATCACAGAAGATGGTGGAACAGGAATAATTGGAAGTGGTGTGGACATTGCTCCATCTTACCAATGTCTGCAGCAGTAGCAACACTTATCTGCTCATGAAGGCTGGTTTAAAATCAGTAGCATATATTTATATAGAGAGAACTGGATGCTGAAAAGGAATGATGAAATGAAACATGTCACTATTAATTATTATTAGGTGAACTATGTACATCAGAAAAGAATGGAAATGAAGGCATGATTATGGTATCACACTCAGCCCCTTGCATATATTTCTGCAGTCTGTTTCATTGTTGTTGTTTTCATTTTTTTCTTTTACATGAGAAACTTGTTGAAGTCTTTATGAATAAAAAGACAAAAGCACAAAAGATCATGGCAGTGCCTTTTCTGGTGCATGTGCATGCCTTTTAATTTGAGAAATTTCTTTGGTATGGGTTACTTTCTCTGTAGGATGAAGCTTCCTTATGTCTCCTGATAATTTGACACTAAACGTTTCTTCCCCTTTGACTAATGTTGTTATTTATGCTTAAACTACAGGCAAATCCGTCCATTCATTTTCTGAAATGTAATTCAGTAAAATACAATAAATGAAAGGTTTCATACTGCAGCAGTAGCCCTATAATGATACCATCCAGGGTAAACAAAATTAATTTTGTTTTTCAAGGTAGTTAACAGAATAACACTTATTTCAAGGACTAAACTATTGGAAGTGGTAGTTAAAACAATTTCTCAAATAAATATATTTAATCCAATCTTATTTAATGAGAGAAAGAGATGGATGCATGTCAAAAAATAACAAATGGCAAAACATTGACCCAAAAGCATTGCAACTAATGGGGAGCAGGACCCCACCCTCCAACCTCACAGCCCCTTCTAATTACAAATATATAAACTTCTAGGCTGCACAACAGTGAGGGGAAGGCAAATTCCAACTTCCCACTGTTCTCTGACATTCCACAAAGTAATGCTGGCAGAAGCAATCAAGTAATTATTCAAACACTTCTGTTGCCAGTAAGATATTTGATATTATGAATGTTCAGTTAAACTTATAATAGTTTTTTTATGACATTGTCTTTATCAGTGCTGTATTCCCCTGTCTTTCACCTCACTCTGTATGAGCCTTTAAATCATGTAGTATATCCTATTTATTTTTCACAGATATTGCGTACATACTGTATTGTATGGTAATGTGTATTGATGTCAAGCTTGATGAATTTTATATATTACTTACCATTACTTGTACACACAGATGGTCACCATAGCCATTCTGATTTAGGTATCCAACACTAAACAGTACAAATGCAGAACTGGGATCCTCCACACTGTTAAAACTAATTGCAGTTCCATATAAAATGGCAACAGTCCCTGGAGCTGAGGTCCATGTAGTAGGACTGGTAGCTTTTTTTTATTAAAGGTAAGGGTAGATTTAGCAGATTTGCTATTCAGAATAACAGCATTGTTGTTGAACTCATATTGCACATCAGTGGTGTATCTGGTGCAGCAGTCATCAATGGCTGGGATGGTCATTAAGAAAGGATCACAAGTTACAGAGATACGTTTTCCACCTGTGCAGTACAGCACCACTTGTATGGGTACATTAGCTATGACAGATGCAGTATCTAAAATGAAAACTCAAATAATGCCTTCAGTACTGAGATGTTCACTGCTAGATTTTGATACATTTTGAACCTGAATTCTCTGTTCTAGGGAGGCAAGAAAGTATACCATGTTTGGTTTAGTCTGAAAAGGTAGGTTGGGCACACAGATGCTTTCATATACATGATTTTTTCTGCCATAGTACCAGCAACAGGTATGGCCAGAAATCCGATATACTTTTTTTTTCTGAGCCGCAACTCTGTTACCTATTAAGTTAGAATTGCTCTGCAGCTGAACAAATTCATGTCCCTCAAACTGTGAGTGTAGAACCAGCATTATAGCTTCTGTACAATGTTACAACTCCTCTGAGACAGACATCAATAAAATGACTTTGAATAATATTTTGTGAGAGCAAATACTCTGTAAGTTTCTTGGAGTCTCTTTAAAGGAGTTAAAGCATAATATTCAGTGAAACAGCTCTCTACAGGGAGCACATGTCTGCAGAAAACAGCTTGAGGTTGAAAGATACAATGGACAAATGAGCAATGCAGATCCAAGAAGCTCTACAATGCTTGGCAGTCCATCTGAGAAAGTCTAAGGAGTACCTACAATGTAATCCTTTTTTTTTAATTTGACAGTTATAGAGAATTTGGGGGCAGCATCATATGTTGTGATCTTGTGTTAAAATTTTCCATTTCCTGAGGTCTCCATATAATATTGCTTGAAAACAGAAGCACATTTTTCCCAGTATTCCCTGATGCAAAGACTCCTACTATAAAAAAAAAAAAAATCAAAAGAAAACAAATTAATAATTTCAGACAAAAAGCCTTATTTCAGAATTTGAGTAACATTCAAGACATCTAAATGCAGCAAATCATCTTTCAGAAACTCTTTACACAAAACAATTTGGTAATTGTGTTTCTTACTTTATATATGAGAACCTGCAACATTTCCTTGAGTGAAAAGCATGTGTGTGTGTGTGTGTGTGTGTGTGTGTGTGTGTGTGTGTGTGTGTGTGTGTGTGTGTGTGTGTGTGTGTGTGTGTGTGTGCGTGTGTGCGTGTGTGTGTGAGTGTATGCATGCGCTTTTGCAATAGGCCAATTATATTTCTATTTTAAACTGGAGAACCTATTACTAGGTGAATTACATCTGTCCTTTTAATGTGAGAACTTGTTATGCATTGTTGACTGAAAAGTACATGTGAGTGTGTGTATATGTCTGTGCATGCATCAGTGGCTAGTTCTATCTTCTTTTCCTTAACAATAAATGAATATATAAGCCCATTCTATCTCTATTTTACACACGAGAACCACTTATTTATTGTTAGTTGAAAAGTGTGTCTGTGTGCGGAAATGCATTTGCACATGTGCACACATTATTGACTACACTTGTTCTTTTCTTGTTAACAATCAGGGAACAAAGGATCTTTCTTGTTTATCTGTCAGATGTTTGTCTTCTGTTCTTTACTGGTTTCCCTGTATCTCATTGAATAAATGATTTGTGAATGTACATTTTCACAAGAAACAGCTAGACAATCCTGACAGTCAACAAAATGTTATTTTAAAAAGCATTGCCCATTGTAACCACCATTAGCAGTTAGTAGTCTGCAGTGTTAAACTAATTGCACAGTCATAGAAATAAATGGAAAGAATAAAAGGCCAAAAATATATGCAGTGGCAATGTATAATTAGAAGACATACTAGCAGTGACTTTCTGTATAGAACAGTGATCAGAGTGAAAATCATTACGTTTAAACTGATGTGTTGATGTGTTTGGTATTCATTAAAGATTCTGAATGACAGCTTCTCTGGTGACATAGAGGGACAAAGCTTTTACTTTGGCCCAGGAAAGTATAGCCAGGCAAAAGGCTGAAACAAGCATATCTACAGCTGTTAGGGTTTGGCTGTATTTGCCTGCATGTACCTACAAATACTTAATAAGTAAAAAGTCACGTCTATTCAGAAGTCATGTAAATAAACGACTAACTGTCCATAAGGGTTAATTTATATATTTTCCATGGGCCTCAACTATAGTAGATTTAAGGTATTACACAGTGAAGACACTAGCCTGGCTGGATCTTTCTTTGGTTTGTCTGCCTGACTTTGTTTACATTTTGTTTTGTATGCGTGTATACCTATACATATATATATATATATATATATATATATATATATATATATATATATATATATATATATATATATATATATATATATATATATATATATATATATATATATATATATATATATATATATATATATATATATATATATATATATATATATATATATATATATATATATATATCTATATATATAAATATATATGGGTTCACTATAGAATCCTGAAATACTGAAATCCCGAATTTCAGTATTTCAAAATTATATGCCCGAAAGATTGAAATTGCAAAACACCAGAAACTCGAAATTCAAAATACCGAAGTTCGAAGCTTCTGGAGTTGCGGTGTGTGAATGGATAGGTGTAAGTTCAGGAAAGTATGTATGAGTGTGTTGGTTAGGGGCTTTAGTGTATGTTAGTGTGTGTGCAAGGTGCAATGAAACGCGTGGGTGTGAGTTAGCTTTGTGTCTGTGATTGTGCGATCTTGGAGTTAGTGATGGGGTGTGCAGGGGTGATTGTCCCCCTGCTTGTCTGTACTGTAGGATTGTATGTTTGATTGTGGGGGGAGATTGTGTGTATGTGCATGTGTGTGATGTATTTGTAGTATAGGTTCGTGATTTTAAACTTTGCGGTTATGGGGTTTTGGGATTTAAAGCTTTTGGGCATAGAATTTCGAAATACTGACTTTACTGTATGCAAACACGGTGTCACCAATAAGCGCATAGTACCTCTTCTTGTTTTTAAAAAACGGATTTATTACAAGAGAAACCAGAACATAAAAACTGTGTTGAGCGCTTTCACACACTAAAATGTGGGCTTCTTCAGAACACTTTAGAAACAAATATACCTCCTTATATTTAAAAATTGGCGCCATAAAGAACCGGCATTTAAAGCCGTATACATATTATAATCTCCATTGTAATTAATACACTGTATGTAAAACACTGTATAAACATACTTCCTACAAAACAACTAATACTGATCATCTCTGTCGGTACACATCTACTTCATTAAACAACAAATTCACAGTATCACTAGTGTAATAATTCATATAAGATACTGAATTTGTCGCTGCTACATTTCATAATGTGCAAAATCATCCCACAAATAAAAAAATTCTCTCACACAAACATCAGACTTACTTATTATTAACCTAAACTCAAGAAGTATATCTAACAAACTGCATGACCTACACACATTCATAGCCCAATACTCCCTAGATTTACTAACTATTACTGAAACCTGGCTAAAACCCTCCACCCAAAATTAAGAAATTCTCCCACCAGGCTATAACATCCTAAGACTAGACAGAGATGCTAGAAAGGGAGGCAGAGTTGCTATTCTATTTAAAAACACACTCAACCTCCAGCCTCTGCAAACCCCACTTTCCAAATTCCAAAATGCTGAAACATTAGGCTCAGTTCTATCCCTAAACAATAAAAAGAGAATTAACATCCTTTGCAGTTATATCCCTCCAAGAAATAACTCAGCAACAATAGAGGAAATCTTACAATGGGCTACAACCAACCTGCCACAAGAAACTATCCTGTTAGGAGACCTAAATCTAGACTGGCTATCCTGCAATTCTAGCAATCCCACAAACCATATTAACTTATTCAGATTTTCTCAACTAATCCAAGAACCCACCAGAGTGGACAAAAAATCCCAGAAACAGTCAATTATAGATTGGACTTTAGTAAACTTTCCTAATCAAAATTATCACGTGGGCTGCCTACCTGATGCACTCAGCAATCACTGCCCCACTTTCCTTCTTCGTAAAAAGTTAATCATACCCAAACCCATACTGTATAAGGAAACTAGAGATGAACACAAGGTAAATCCACAAATTCTTAACAGTATATTACAACAATGTAATTGGCAACCATTACATACTCTAATACTAGACCAGGCAGTTAAACTTTTCAATAGTACTTTTATGAATGTTCTGAATACAGTAGCTCCCATTAGAAAACTTAGAACCAAAGTAAACTATGCCCCTTGGCTGACTAGGACCACAAAAGGCTTACTACAAGCCAGAGATAATGCCTGGAAGATCTGGAAAAAGAACAACATTAGCTTAAATAGACAGAACTATCAACAACTTCGTAATCAAGCCAAAAGACAAACAAAGCTAGATAAACAAAGCTACTTCCTAAATCTCCAAAACAAACATTTTAAACCCCCCCCCCATAAGTTCTGGCATGCTATCAACTCCTTTCTAAAACCCGGTAAAACTACCACCCCAGCTCCCAACACAAATACCACTAATGACAGCTTAGCTTCTCAATTCAACCATCACTTCATAGACTCTATTCTATCACTATCTACCCAGCTATCTAGCAATAACCCTCTATCCACCCCCACTAAGGACCACAATAACATACCATCATTTACTCTCACACCTGTAACAACCTCCATAGTCAAAAAACTACTCTCAAAACTAAAACTTACCACTCTTGCAGCTGATGGCCTACCCACTAATTTCCTAAAACTAGCAGCTGAATCTCTAGCCTACCCTGTCTCAATTCTGATTAACCACTCCATAAATAAAGCTTACATCCCTCAACTATGGAAAGTATCACATATTATCCCCCTACACAAAGGTGGCAACTCCTACAAGCTATCAAACTACCACCCCATTGCTATCCTGTCCAAACTCCTTGAAAAATGTATTCATACCCAAGTGATGCATTTCTTAACCTCACATAATCTCCTCTCCTCAACCCAGCATGGCTTCCGCCCAAACCATAGTACAACCACTGCTCTTCTGTCTTTTACTAACCAGGTTAACCATCTTAGAAATAACAACAACTTTGTATCTGCCATATTCTTAGATCTCTCTAAGGCATTTGACATGGTCTCACATAATCTACTTCTAGACACACTATCATCAATGTCCTTTGCCCCCTCTACAACTGCTTGGTTCAAAAACTCTCTCTGATAGGAAACAATCAGTCAAATGGCAAGGAGTACTATCAACTCTACTATCATCCACCATAGGTGTTCCACAAGGCTCAATACTAGGCCCATTACTATTCACTATTTTCACCAACAGACTACACATCTACACACTGCATGCATCACTTATACAGTATGCAGATGACTCCACCTTAATCTGCTCAGCCCCATCCCTAACCACTCTTCAAAACCTTACCCAGGAATCCTTTAACTCCATTGAAAAATGGATTACTGATATCCAACTGAACCTTAACCCCAACAAGACCAAATTACTCCTATTCACCCCAAACAAATACAGACCCACACCCCATTCTTTCACAATCACTTCCAAAAATGGCACCACAATTTCCCCCTCCCTCCATACAAATCTCCTTGGCATTGAAATAGATAAAGATCTTCACTTCGATGTCCATATCTCTCAAACCATTAAGAAAATACATAAAAAATTAGGAAACCTGCATAAACACAAACACTTCCTAACAGACCAAGCACTGGTCACCCCAGCCCAAACCCACCTTCTGCCTACCCTAATGTATGCATCTCCAATCCTAACCCACATTAGGAAAACAGACATGAACAAACTAGAGTCATGTTACAATAAAATTGCTAAATTCACCAATAACTCTGCTTTTCGCAGCCATCATTACCTTGTTCTAAAAGACCTACAGTGTTTAGAACTTCCTCATTTAATTAGTTACCACCAACTAGTCCCTACAAGACTCCAGCCCTGAACCAACTACATAACCAAAAGTCATCAAACCGTCCACTCCGCTCATCCAACAAAACCTTTTGTGTATAACTCAAGCCAACAACACTGCATGTAAAGCTCTTTTCTCTCATACCATAGCAAAAATGTGGAATAACCTCCCCCAGAATATTTCCTCAGCACTATGTATCTCACTCTTCAAAAAATCATTAAAATCACACCTCTTGCATTCCTGGCTCTGTCCTTACATCACATAAATGCTTTCCTGCTCTCCTCAAATACTTCCTACCTTCCTCTATATTCTGCTTACTGTCTCTATATTACAGTACTAACAACTCCTCAAAACTGCCATACAGGGCCTTCCTCTGGTCACACTTAAACTTGCTTAGCACAAAATATTGTCTTTTATACGGTCATATGTGACGTCTCTGATGATTGTATTGTTACAATGGAGTCCTTTTTATTTAGTTGGAACAAACCACTTTAATCGTGTTCTTCTTGCATGAAATATCTTGTATTGTAAAAATTCCCACTGTACATATAGTTTAATAGTGGAGCTTTTCTCCCCGGGACTCCGCTGTAAATGGACCTCGCTCCAATCGGACTTACCCGGTCAACAAAATGTAAAATAAAATAAAATAAAATAAATAAATAAGAGGTATCGTGCACTTATTGGTGACACCGTGTTTGCATACAGTACTGCTGGGAGCAGTTCAGCATTTTTTTCAGTTGTTGTTTTACCATGGATGTCACCGGTGACAAGGCACCTCGAAACAGTGAAACGGAACAAGATGAATTTACCAAATTGCGAGCCGAAGTAACTTCTTTAAAAATTGAGGTTAGTCAGATTTTGGAATTAGTATTGGATTTTACACGGGAGAGTGTAAAGTCAGACATGTCTACCACAGGTACTGCAAATGAAAGGGAATCCACACAAGCCACGTTTTCCAACAGTGGTAATAACAAAGAATTTGTTTCATTAAAGAACATTGACACTGTTAACCAGGGCAGGGATCCGAATGACCATAGGAATATTCCATCACATATTCTTCATCCAAGTGAGGTTAATGAAAGTTTTTGTATTCCTAATGGACAAGGAACCGGGTTCAGGTGAACTCCGATAGATTTGGACAATGGCTTTGAAGTTACAAAGCAATTAAACAGCAGTAAACCCAACAATTCTGACTTCACATTTGACTTTTCCTTGTACGACGTTGATGAGGAAGCTATTCGTACTGGTGCCAAACTGAAGAGAGTTCCACCCCAAAAAACATATTCTACAGTGGTGGAAAAAAACTAACATATAACAAAAAGGTACTGTTTTTTCACACGCTACTTCCCACAACCACTTAGGTGGACAAGGGAATGATAATAAGGACACTTTTTTAAATAAATTTTTAACTAATAATTGTAACTTTGACAATGTTACTACTAAAGGGGATGGTTCCCCACCCTCTAACCAGAGTAATTTAGGAACTTTAAAGGATATGATTTACCTGTTGGGAAAGAAATTAAATGGGATCAACGGATTAAAAGCTGACAATGTTTATTTGCACAAGTGTTTAAATTTAAAAATTATTCCCATGGGTCTGAGGTTTTTCAAGGTACCAATGGGAATGGAAATAAATGATACAACTATAACAGCGTTTAATCAATTTTTAAATGAATGTGGCTTCAATTTTATGAGGCTTATAAATAAATATAATGATGAGAAACTTTGCAAGTTAGTTCAGGATATAGAAATATTAAACAGGATAATTAATGACTTGTTATTTTCTGAATGGGAGAGGTTATATAAAAAACAGTATATAATAGCGAAAAAAAAGATGCTAAGCATCAGTGAAAGAAAACAAAAGAAGATTTCAAGGGACATGGAGCAATACAAGAAAGGACAGGCATACAAATGGATATGTGATAAAGATATAGATGTGATAAAAAACAAAGTACAAAATTATCAATTCACTGGAATTAAGACACAGGGCAATACACATTACCAGCAAGATGATTCACATTTTCATCGGGCAGGAGACAGGCAAATGAAATCATATGGGAACAAGAACCGAATAGACAGAAATCAGTTAAGGTATTACAGGAAAACCAAGCAGAAAAATTGAGGGAAGGCAAACAGTGGAATTAAATAAGATATTAAATGAAAAGAAAGGAAAACATAACATCACAGTGGATGGGCACATATATAGTTGTAATAATTTCAACATTTTCAACTATTCTAGTGCACAGATACAGTTGTCGCATTTTAACTTGTCAGCAAAGGGAATGAAATACATACCCACCCCCACTTTTGACTTAGTAGATTGTTTATGTGAGATAAAAAAGTTTGTGAGGAAAATAAACTTATCTATTTTGTTTAAGGATAGTCAAAAGTTGCAAAAAAGTGGAACTACAGATATCAAATTAAAGAAAAAAAGTACTTTTATCCCCCCTAGCCACCCCATGTAGATATTTATGAGAAATTAGTGACGCATGAGATATACCAACTTTATCATAAAGTGAAAAACAATAAATTAGGAAGTAACTTAACTAAGGAAGAAATTCAAACATTAAGGGCTCTGCAAATGGATAACAACATCAAGAGTAATGAAACCAGACAAAGGGGGAGGTGTAGTTATTTATGACAATAATCTATACATCAAAAAAAGTATGATATCTTATATCAGTCAGGAAATTATGAAACTATATCCATCAATGAGGATCATATTGCATATCAGCATATAGATTCATATTTAGAGGAATTTTGTATTGATGGAAGAATAACATATGAAACTTCTACTTGTTTGAAAGTAAAATTTCCAAGACTAGGGACTTTAGTAGGTATACCTAAAGTCCACAAGAATACATCTGATCCACCCCTTCAACCTATAGTCTCAGGTAGTAAATCCAAAACTTTTCCAATAAGAGAAATTATAGATGTCTGGCTAAAACCTATATATGACAAAATAGTTCATATGGTTAAGGATTCATGGGAATTCCTAAGTAACTATCTGGTAAATATATGGCAATAAGAATACATAGTAGTTACTACAGATGTTATAGATTTATTTTCATGTATCCCTAAACAAGAAGGTTTGGATGCCTTTTGTAACAATATCAAGAGACATACCAATTTTGGTTGAGACAAAATTTGTTTGATAGTGGAATGTATGTCCATTGTATTAGATAACAACTTTATTTATTAGGAAGGTGAATATTTCCGTCAAATTAGGGGAGTGGCAATGGGTGCAGCTTGTGCACCCATCTTTGCAAATTTGGTTATGTTAGACTGGGAGGATGCCATCTTGTTTCCCAGTGAATATTTCAAGAGAATTAAGCATTATTTTAGATTCCTAGATGACATTTATATTCAATGGGATGGTAGTATAGAGAATCTACACATGTTTATCAATTTCATTAATAAAAGTAGTACATTTTTGAAATTTACTCATGCCTATAGTCAAGTAGGTTTGCCTTACTTAGACACATTTATTTATAGACATGGAGGGGAAATAAAATCCCGTATACATCGGAAGAGCACTTTTTCTAACGATTATTTAGAATATCGGAGTTACCATCCGGAGAAAATGGAGTACAACATATTTAAGGGACAATGCATATGGGCTGCACAGATGACCTCACATTATATTGACATGGTAGAAGAAGTAACTTTTATTACACATTTGTTTCAAGAGAGAGGATATCCCTTAGAGATGATGTAAAAAGTAGGACAATATGTCAAGTTGGAATGGGGGAATAAATTTAAACCCCTATTGGGATCTGGAGATGTACACAGAATTAGATCAAATGATGGAAATAATATAAATAAACATGATCAAAATGACACTATCCAATATCAGCGATCTTGTATACTCACATATAATTTAGAGGTAGAGCAGGTCATTAATGTATTAACTAAATACTGGTTTTTGATGTTGGGGATTCCAGTTGGAAAGATATTATAGGAGCAAAACCTCGATTTGTGTTTAAGATGGGTCATAATATTAAATGGTACCTGGAGAGATATAATCAGATAACATCAGCAACAAAGAATTACAAAGACAAAAGGAAACATACTACAAAATGTGGGATGTGTGACCAATGTGTATATATCTTAGAAACAGCCAATATAATAATTGAAAATGCTGTTCACATAAAGGTTGAATTCAAAAATGGTAACTGTAACACCAAAATGCTTATATATTTGGCTAAGTGCACTGCATGTTAGGGATTTTACATAGGTAAAACCAAAAGATGTTTTAGAAAATGCATATATGACCACATTCACAGTATAAGAAGGAAAGACACTACTAATGCATTATATAGGCACATAGAAAAGATGGGTGAAACCCATGAATTCAGGTTTGCCATATTGGAACTTATCCACTTAGACACTTGAGGGTGTGACTACAAAACTTAGGACAACCGCGCCCTCAGACTCAAAAAACATATTAATTTCATCATGGTTTGATGTTTCCTACATTTTAATAGCACTCTGAGACTATTTTGAGCTTTTTAGATATTTTTAGATGCAATTTCTGACTCTGACCACATGGGGTCTGGCATATTGAAAAAATTCAGACTGTTTACTCTGCCTCTAAGTATCCCAGAATGCATTATTTGTCTCCAGAAAATTGCATCAGATCTGCCACGTTTTGCCTTAAGCTGCTGTCACTTCATTGACTTAACAGGCATTCACTGCAGTCTTAAAATCCCCTACTTTTGGTTAAAATGTTATCCTTTTTCAATGACCACTTAAAACACAAGCAGTGCAAATGCTACAGAACAGAACTGAAAGGTGCATTTTCTAGCTCTTTCATCTTAGAAATGCTAAACTGCTTTCTTTTGTGAAGGCTGAAATCTAGCTCTTCAAGGAATCTCCCCTCCCACTTCACACCTACCTTCCCTAGCTGTCAAAGAGCCAAGGGTAATTTGACCCATTATCTGCATGTGATTGACAGCTCGTCACAGCAGGTGACCAGAGTAATGTACTGTTTGCTTGTCAGCCTTTTCCTCCTTACAGTGGGAGACTTTTTTTGTTGCACTACTCCTGTCAAATTTAAAACCAAGCTACATAGCACTGGCAATAATCCCTGCTTTGCAAAGCAATCTGCCACTTATTTTCCCTTCCTGTTTAAATAGCTAACAAATGATGCACTATAAACTTGAAATATTTTAGACTTGCATGACAGCACCCACATGCTTTTTTGAGTCAATATTTAAAAAAAATTATGGTAGTGCATACACACACACAGACACACACACTGCTTTACTTCTACAATGATTTAGATTTTATTTTTACATTTTATAGCAGTGTACTAACCAAGCAGAGAATTCTGGTTCAAAAGCAAGGATAAATTGATCCTGAAATACCTATGAACCTTAGCGCAAGAAATTAGGACAAAGCCATACATAGACGTGGGACAAAGGCACAAACGGAAAAGCGCAGTCCAGGTCTGAACTGTTTGCAAACAGCTACAGTTAACTTTGAGTATGTGTCTACCTGTTTGAGCCAATATTAATTTTCCCCTGGAGAGCACTCTGCTTTGGCTTGTAAGCAGCCCCCCCCACCACACACACACACACACACACACACACACACACACACACACACACACACACACACACACACACACACACACACACACACACACACACACACACACACACACACACACACACACACACACACACATTCCACTTTCTCTTATTCCCTTCTGTTAGCAAATAGTATCCGCCATAACTCATCAATACTGTGTGTTTGTAAATTTAAACTATGACCACAGTAGCCTACTGATACAAGGTTATCCTGTTTTTCCACCTGAGAAATTAAGAAATGACTTAGTTTCAGAGCAGTCCTTGGTCAATTGTGATTGTTTCTTAACACATACTTGCCTTTGCTTTGTAATTGTTTCCAGCCCCCTCATACGAGCAACTAACAGGGTCTCTACCCACTTTGCTCCCCACCCTGCCCCCCTATTCCCTCCCGCCCCAGGTGGTCCCACCTTTATTGGACTCAAAACCCCTCCCATCTTTCCAATAGCCAACCACAGCGCTAACCCAACACTACCTCCTCCATCTTCCCACTACTATCACACCTCCTCAACTAACATGTACCAGCATACCTTACCTATGCTCACTGCATGCACTCTCCTTGCATATCTTACATCCTACTAAAGCTCCATCATTCCCCCACTCAACCACTACCACTGTACTACTACTCACACCACCACTCATGTCTCACACACACTCAACTCCCCTCCCACAAGCTCAAGAACCATCCCTATGAACACCCCACATATTCTACCAACTATATTACTCAAACATAAAGCAGCCCTACAACTTAACATAGTAACCCTCCCACCATACCTAGCACCCACAGAGCACAATCATAAAGTTTCCCTTATAAACAAACAGATTCAAAAACTGAGAAAACTAATAATCTCATGCATATCAAAACTAGCCCTAAGTGGAGACATCCACCCCAACCAATTACTGCCTCGTAGCTATTCTCTCTCCACTCTCCAAAATACTAGAGAGACGCATACACTCTCCGGTCTCAGACTACCTCCTTACTAACAACCTCCTTTCCTGTACTCAGGTTATGAAGGCAGAAACTCAGTGTCTCATTTAGTGACTTTATTCCGAAAGAGTTTGACTGAAAACCACAAAAATTGAGACTAACAATCCAAAAATAAGAAGCCTTGCTTACAGTCACACACACTCTTGCCCCCTTGCTTGCAGTCACACACACACACACACACACACATACACACGCACACACACACACACACACACACACACACACACACACACACACACACACACACACACACACACTCTTACCCCTTTGCTTGCAGACACACACACACACTCTTGCCCCCTTGCTTGCAGTCACACACACACACTCTTGCCCCCTTGCTTGCAGTCACACACACACACACTCTTGCCCCCTTGCTTGCAGTCACACACACACACACTCTTGCCCCCTTGCTTGCAGTCACACACTCTTGCCCCCTTGCTTGCAGTCACACACTCTTGCCCCCTTGCTTGCAGTCACACACACACACACTATTGCCCCCTTGCTTGCAGTCACACACATATGCACACTATTGCCCCCTTGCTTGCAGTCACACACACACGCACACACTTGCCCCCTTGCGGACACACACACACACACACACACACACACACACACACACACACACACTTGCCCCCTTGCGGACACACACACACACACACACACACACACACACACACACACACACACACACACACACACTTCGACCTTGCTTGCAGTCAGAATCTGGACATTGCAACAGCACTGAAACAGACATTCAAAGATAACACATGTAGCCAGTGGCAGTCTAAGTTTCACTTTCAGTTAGTGATATTTTAAAATTCTCAGACCCTTTGCACACGAGAAATGCACATGTTGTTGAATACACCTTCCTGATTGTATATAATTATATTACTTGTACAATGCAGTCCAGTTTTAGTGGGTGTTTTATATTTACTGTTTCAAACATTTTTCCTGAAAACAGTGCAACAAAATGCATGCACCAATAATGACAATACTGCCCAATTCTGAATATTTCCATCACAACTGTAGTCAGACTTCTACAGTCCACCAGTATCAGTACATACGCACAATTTCTGAAGCAGTGAACGTCCTGTAAATAATTCCACATTAAAGCGATCTGTAACTAATGAAGCGGTTGCTGCTAGCCAAAAATTAGATGTCATGTCATCAACAAATAATGTCATAGTTGCCCTTTTTGAATAATTTACTTATCTTATACAAGAAAAATAAGCTGGTAATACTGCAGTAGGGAATGGATGACAATCTTCTTCACCAGAAAGGAGTGCATCATCCACCCCATTTGCAATGCAGTACAGTTTCACAAATGCATCTATGTGAGTAGAAACCACAGCCTTCTGCATCAAAAGCAAACAACCTGTTGTGATATTAGCAAAGCAAGCAGACATAAGCAGCACTGATAATTGTTGCAGCCCTGCATCTCTCAGCTCCCTGTAAAATCTTCTCAATCAGTTGTATCTATGAACTTCACAGCACAAGAAATCTTGAAAGAGGCAAAATTTCTCCCTTGCTTGCAGTCACACACACACACACACTTGGCCCTTGCTTGCAGTCTCACACACATTTGCCCCCTTGTTTGCAGTCTCACACACTTGCCCCCTTGCTTGCAGTCTCACACACACACTTGCCGCCTTGCTTGCAGTCTCACACACACACTTGCCCCCTTGCTTGTAATCTCACACACACACTTGCCCCCTTGCTTGCAGTCTCACACACACACTTGCCCTCTTGCTTGCAGTATCACACACACACTTGCCCTCTTGCTTGCAGTCTCACACGCACACACTTGCCCCCTTGCTTGCAGTCTCACACACACACAATTGCCCCCTTGCTTGCAGTCTCACACACACACACACACAATTGCCCCCTTGCTTTCAGTCTCACACACATACACACAATTGCCCCCTTGCTTGCGGTCAAACACACACACACAATTGCCCCCTTGCTTGCGATCAAACACACAATTGCCCCCTTGCTTGCGGTGTCACACACACAATTGCCCCCTTGCTTGCGGTCACACACACACTTGCCCCCTTGCTTTTAGGTCACATACACACACACACTTGAAGCTTGCTTGCATTCACACACACACACACACACACACACACACACACACACACACACACACACACACACACACTTGCCCCTTGCTGTATCCTATGGACATGAGAAGGCCTCCAGCTGAAGGCACTACATATGTTACCTGTATTTTTTAGCAAGTTCCTCCTCCTCTTTTATTTCTTCTCACTCAGAGCCCCTACCATGATAGTGTTATCCCTGGCCACAAAAAAAAAAATGGTTGCAAGGCATGTACTTCACTACCAGAAAACTGAGATCAGAAAAGCTTACCAGCCTTAGAGATTTTATCAGACTTTGCTTCTCAGTGGCTTGTGTGCTATACTCACTCACAAAATGTTATATTAACAGGCAGAATATCACTCTGCAGACTAAAGAAATAGTATTTTGTCTACCAAACTTTATAACAAAGTCAAAATAATATATGCCATGCTGATTCCATTATTTCAATAGGAATTGGCAGCAACTCTCACTCAAGGCATGCTGCTTAGCAGCTTTACAATGACTAAGCTGCTGTGCTTGTACAAGCAGCAAAATTCCTCATTTCCTTTCCCATCTATCTTCTATTTCTCTCTTATTTCCCTTACGTTTTTCATTAATTTAAAAACAAAACAACACGCAGGCTCAAAGAATATGATAGCAACCGTGACATTAATCTTACAAGAACTTGCGCTCTATGTGTAACTGAGCATTGTGAAGTGTCTGAGGCTACTTCTAAACTATGGACACATACTGATGGACAAAATGTTGAACCTCTATATTGCCTACATCACTGTATATTTACCTGCTATAATAATCTTACATGGGAACCCAGAAATGCACTTAGCCTAGTTGCATGAAACAAGTATAGCTGCAGAAACCACCCCTGGACTACTACCACTCTCTTGCTGACTATTCATAAGTATGTTTACAGGCTGCAGAATTACTCAATAAATAAGTTTTATGCCTAATAGCTCCAGCATCCACATTAAAATAATTTCATTACCCAGCTAACGGGAAAAAAAAAGGTATTATTCAGCTGTGGCAAAGTTTCAAGCAGGTAGCAGGTTTGATGGCACACACACTAAAACGGAGCAAGCACAGTAGCATAACAAATAAAACGGAGCAAGCCCAGCAGCATAACCAATAAAACGGATTACTAATATTAAAAAAAATAAAAACATGACAAGCCGAAACGCGAAGCTCAACAACAGAAACAAACAGCTGAAAACATTACAAAACATCTGCAGCATGCAATCACGGCACGAGGCATCAACAAACTAAAGAAAACCAAATACAGCTACAAATACAGCAAGGTTTTTAAAAAAAACACACCAGCAACCACAATCGTGAAGCACAAGGCATCAACTAAAGAAAACCAAATATAGCTACAAATACAGCATAGTTTTTAAAAAATACCAGCAAGCAACTAAAAACACTAGACAGTAATACAATTACTACAAGCAGCAATACACTTACTTCAGAAGGAAACCCAAAGGCAGCAAGCACAGAAACACAGGCCGACTCAAGAATACAAAAGACGCCAGCATTAAACATAACCAGGGAAATATAAACCCTGGATGAAAACGAAAATAAGTAGGCTAAGCTAAAAATGCAGCTGCGAAAGGGAAGCATGTGGCACCCTTACAAACAGAAAAATATTAACTCCACTAATGTGCAATTAAAAACTTGGGAGGACACAATATAAGGGCTAGGGAGGCATAGAAACAGGGACAGATTACATTTAGGATACACTATTAAGAAGTAATAAGCAATAAGACTTACTTACTTATGAAGTAGCAAAACGCTGGTGAAGAAGAAGTGCTTCACATGAATAGAGTCGACCAGATTTGCTAACACAGAAAAGGAGTTCCACACAGCACCTAGTCCATTTATTAGGTTAACAGTGGGCTGGGAAAGGCAGTGTTGACATCACAATGTGGGAGGA
>NC_056741.1:931159306-931239306 GCF_019279795.1 Protopterus annectens | reverse complement strand
CGTAGCAGTAACAGAGACATGGCTAAAACCACACATAGCTGACACTGAAATTCTTCCACAAGGTTATAATATCATTCGCTCAGACAGACTTCATAAAGAGGGTGGGGTATAGCATTAATCTTTCAAAACAGCCTAACTATTACAACCCACCCCAAAGCAATCCTTTCCTTTGATTACCTTAAAATTTTACTTACATCCCTTCAAATGAACAACAATAAACATCTTTTCATAGTCATATTTTACATTCCCCCTGGCAACAACATACCCATTCTTGAAGATTTCCTATCCTGGATAAATCGCAATATATCACAAGCAACCATTATCCTAGGGGACACCAACATCAATTGTCAAAACCTAACTTCCAATTCTCCACTCAACAGTATAAATCTATATAGCTTCACACAGCCCATCACAATTCCTACCCATGGTCCATCCACACCTTCAGCATCCACCTTAGATTAGATACTAGTGTCCCACCCTCACAACTACTCAAACTCAGGCACCTTACCTAACACACTAAGTGAGCATCTGCCAGCTTATACCCATACAACTCAAACACAAATAGCTGAAACACACTCATACAAAACATCTAGAAATCTTACCCACTTTGACCAAACCACTTTTATAAACATATTGAAGGCACAAAACTGGGTTCCACTAACTACCCTTAACTAGATGATGCCGTAAACCACTTTAACAAACTCTTTCTAGAAACCCATAATACCCTAGCCCCTATTCTAATCAAATGAACTAAACTTAACCATACCCCTCGGTAAACTAAACAAACCAAACGACATCTCCTTCACAGAGACCGAGCATGGAAACAATGGCAAAAGAAAAGGACACAACAAAATAAGATTAACTACAAGCAACCTAGGAATAAAGCCAAGAAATTAGTCATACAAGATAAAAAAACTACTTTTCCTCCAAAGTAACCTCCTTAAATAAAAATCCAAAAAAGTTCTGGAAATCTGTCTCCTCTCTTCTTAATCCTGGCACCTCACAAAACCCATCTCCCTCACCTAACTATAAGCCACAACAAATTGCTCATAACTTTAACTCCTGTTTTATAACTACCATTCAAAAACTAATCAAACACTTTCCCTCTAATGCACACTCAAACTCCCAAGACACAAATAGTTCTATATTTGACAATATCACCTTCCTTTCCTCTAACACTTCCAGCAATATTCATAAAACTCCCTCCTTTACAATTCAGTCTGTACCCACCTCTCTTATACTCAAACGTTTAACCAAACTAAAACCCTGCTCTCTTTCCTCTGATAATCTACCCCCGAGTATTTACAACTTGCAGCAAAAGCAGTTGCATACCCAGTTAGCACTCTTATAAACTGCTCAGTCTCAGAACGTTATCCCCCCAACTGTGGAGAAAATCCATTATGACTCCATTACATAAAGGTGGAAATTCTCATGACTTCTCTAACTATTGCCCTACTTCTATACTCTCTCCACTATCAAAAAATCTTAGAAAAATGTGAACAGATTCAACTACTTAAATGTGTCTACTTGATATGATCGACATTTCACAATGTCGAAACCCATATGGCCGAGACAATATGATCAACATTTGAAATGTCAAACATGCAAGCAGACAAAAAAAAAGAAAAACAACTAACTTTAAAGATGCTAGCAGGGGGTTCTGCCTCCACACCCCCACATTTAATACACCAACTCTGAGATTGCACTACAGTGCTGAAATAGAAATCTTTCCATTCTGCACTGTACAGCGATGCTGGTTCCCCATGGTCGACATTTCAAATGTCGATCATATGGTCTCGGCCATATGAATGTCAACATTGTGAAATGTCAACCATGTGAAGGGGAGCCACTTAAATACCTCTCTGAAGACAACCTTCCTGCCACCACCCAACATGGTTTCTGTCCTGCTCACAACACTACTACAGCCCTTTTCTCTTTCACTGATACTGTAAACAAAGCTATTGATTCCAGCCTCCTAACTTCAGTAATCTTACTGGAGTTATCAAAGGCTTTCAATACAGTGTCACATACCAAACTGCTTAACCAGCTAGCAAAGCTAGGTTGCTCCTGCAATTCTCTTACTTGTTTTTTTTTCTTACCTAAACAATAGGGAACAATCAGTCAAATGGCAAAATGAACTATCTGAGTATCAGGCAAACAACATAGGAGTCCCACAAGGATCAATCCTGGGGCCCTTACTCTTTAACATATTTATCAATGATCTGCACAAAGCCTCACAACAAAGTAGACTCATCCAATATAACAACCTCCAATAATTTCCCAGGCCTCCTTACAGCCACATAAAATGCATTCACAACAATAGAAACCTGGTTAAATAATGCACAACTATTGTTAACCCCCCAAAAAACAAACTCTTAACTGTTCTCAACAAAACCACCAGATATCGACTTCAAAATCCATTCACTAGATAATACAGAAATTGAAATTGTGAAGATAGCAAAACTACTGGGTATCACCATCGATGATAAACTTGCCTTTGAGCCACATATTTTAAATACAATAAAGAAAACTCACTTCAAATTAGACAAACTTTACCATCATAAAATCTACCTAGACAACTACACCAGAAGTAAACTGGCCAGTACCTTACTCATCCCTTCTCTTTTATATGGAAGTGACATTTTTACTAACCTTCATGCATCCCATAGCAACAAACTCCAATCCTGCTATTACAAAATAGCTAAATTCGCCTCAAACAAACCTAACCATGCACAACATTGCCAAGCAATCTCACAACAGAACTGGTTTGAATTTTCCCACTACCTCAGTTACACCCAATTGACTCTAGCCCAGAAACTTATTTTTAAACCCAATGGCTGGCCAGCACTCCACTCCATCCTACATACTTATACTCCAACTTAAACTCTGAGAACCTCCAGCAAACAGCTCTTAAATGTAACCAAACCCAATAAAAGAGCTAGACAAAGTCTTTGCTCCCATAGCACTGCTAAACTTTGGAATATGTTACCCTCCCATATAACTCAAATTGACTGTTTATAAACATTTAAATCAGCATTAAAAAGCCACTACCATAATAATCCCACTTGCCCATACAGTACAAATAACAAGCCATCTTAAACCTGCTTCCTTAATTAATGTATATGTCACTAATGTATATGATAGATCATAAAGCATTTCAAAACTGGATAGCAGCTAAGCTCTGTGTCATATATTGCTTGTGTACTAGCGTTATCTTGAACATTACTGTATTTCTTCCTACATTTAAATGTACTTTAAATATGTTACTATATGCTTTTGTTTCAATTTTAATTCTTGTGTAATTGTTTGTGGAGCTTTTCTCCCCGGGCCTCCACTGAAAATGGTTTTTTGATCTAGTGGATTTTCCCGGTCAACAAATGTCAATACATAAATAAATTTAATGTTGAGCAAAGCCATTGAGATATGTAAAATATGTGAGTTAACATAAAAGCATACAAGTGTGCTTATGAATGAGAAAAACATGCATGCAGTGTCTGCCAGTGCAAATGTTGATAGTGTACAACACAAAGCTAAGATGAAAAAGAAATATAAACCAAAATGGGGACACAAAACCCAACGTCATTGTTAACTGTTGCAATTGTGGAGGTAGTCACGAACCTAAACAAGAAAATTTCTTAGCGTTTTGTCAGCAATGTCATAAATGTAAAAAGTGTAATCATTTCAAAAGCCTTTGCAATTTTAAAGTGGCACATACTTTTCATAGGTTCATAGGTTCATAGGTTCATACTAGGCTATCTGCCCGAGGGCATTTACAAGCCTAGCCCATCGTTTTGTGGCTTACGCCACCCCTTTAGTATGGGGAACTATACCCATTATTTTGCTGTGCCTCTGTCGAGCAGTGACACTGAGGTAATCCCTGGGGTATATCTGCGATCTCCCATCCATTGGTCAAGATTTCTCTTGAACAAGGCCAGCGAGGTGCTCTGCCTCACATGTACCGGGATTTTGTTCCACAGCATAGGGAGTCTTTGGGTGATGAATCTATCCCTCCAGCACGTCCTATTAATAGCCGTGTCGAGGTTTAAGTCTCCCGCCTTGTGGCTCTGATGGATCTGGATTTTTGAGGTGAAGCATATTCATCAAATCTGGGTTTGACATGGCCTTGTATGTTAGGCAAAGGTCACCTCTGAGCAATGTGCGACTGAATAGAGCTGGAGTTCTTTCAGTCGGGCAGCATAGGATAGATTTTGAGACCCTTTATCCTTTTGGTGAGGAACTTTTGTGGCCTCTCCAGCTGCTGCAAGTGTCGGGTCAGATACATTCCGAATGGGGCATTGTACTCAATCATTGGTCTGATGAGTGATGAGTAAAGGGAGACTATAACCTCCCTTGATCTAGATGAGAATCCCTTCATGATAAGGTGGGCAATGTAGAAGGTCTTCCTAACTACTTTAGCTACATGGGTGTCGAATGACAGACTACTATCAACCTGGGTCCCCAGGTCCCTGATAACTTCTTCTGTGCTCAGTGGATTGCCACCTATTCGGTAGCTAGGGTAACCTTGTTTTTCCCGAAGGGTATGACTATGCATTTTTGGCATTTAACTTTAGGCCGTGGCTCTGGCACCAGTTATCCGCTTCTGTGAGACCCTTCTGAAGGATATCTGTGTCAGATGTGTTTTCTACTATGGCCCAGTTTGCAGTCATCTGCAAACTTTGTCAGCCATAACCCTCCTGTGTTTGCTTGCACTTCGAAAAGTAGATGCCAAACAAGAGTGGGCCCAGGACTGAGCCCTGTGGGACACCACTTGTGACAGGCTTTGAGTCTGACATGGCGCCAGCAACTCTGACCCTGTGGGTTCTGTCACTCAGCCAGTTTGCAACCCATCTTGTGATGTATGGGTTAACATTTAAGCTGATGAGTTTTTCAATGATACCCGAGTGGGGTATTGTATCGAAGGCCTTAGCCAGATCGAGGTAGGCTGTATGGACTGCCTTTCCTCATCAATGGCTTTGGTGACTGTTTCAAAAAGTCAACCAAGTTTAAAAGGCATGATCTGCCTTTGACAAAGTCAAACTGGGTTGGATCCAAAGTCTGCAAGTTCCCTATGTCTTTATTTATGAGGTCCATTATGATCCTCTCCATGGCTTTGCAGATAAGGCTTGTCAAGCTAATGGGCCGGTAATTTCCAGGGTCGGTGGAGGCACCGCCTTTGTGAAGTGGGACCACAGTTGCAGTGCGCCACTCCCTGGGTACGTATCCAGAGGTAAGACTTTGATTAAACAGCTGTCCTAGCTGTGGGTTTAATTCCTCATTGAGTTCGTGGAGCACATAGCCGGGGACACCATCAGGTCCCATGGATGCTGTGTTTTTTGCTTTGGAGAGAGCAGTTCTCACTTGGGCGCTGGAGATGTTTGGGGGGCTGCAATCGTTTGGTATAGATATCTCTCCTTTTGGGGGGAGGGGGGGCAGAAGTTTGCACTGAACCTGTCAGCCAGTATGTTGGCAATGTCTGTAGGATCAGTAATCTTCACATCATTTTGAACTAGTTCTGAGCATATCTGGGAGTTTCCTCCTAGGTTTCTAACATAGCTAAAGAAGGCCTTATGATTGTCTTTTGAGTCTTTAGCTATTTTTCTCTCGAAATTTGCTTTGGATGATTTTATGAGAGCTCTTAGTTTTTACTTATAGTGATCAAGGGTGTCTTACCTTTTAAGGATTTTGCTCTATCTTGTAGTAGCTTCCTCCTTTTGTTGTAGAGTTTGTTTATGGCTGGGGTCCACCAGACTGGATGCTTGCCTTTGGTACAAAGAGTCTTTGTTTTGCTTGGGATTGCCTTATCCATGCAGTCCTGCAGGTGCTGGTAGAAGGCATTTGTAAGTGATTCAGCGGCTTGAGTACTGTTTTCCACGCTCGGGGCCTTAAAGGAGACCACACTAGTCTTTAGAAGTGTGAAGTCGGCTTTTGAGAAGTTCTTTACTGTGGTCTTTTTATTTCAGGTGGGGTGGGATGAGGACCTCCAGCGAGATTAGTTTGTGATCTGATCTCACCAGTGAGGGGTATACTTCGTGTTGAACATTGTGCTCCCATGTTCGTGATGATGAGATCAAGTATGTTATCTCCTCTTGTGGGAATGGTGACTAGTTGTTCCATGGCATTTGAGTTTATGAATTCCAGGAACTTTTGGGCTAGGGTGTTTGGGCTTGAGTAGTGTTCCCAGTCTATATTTGGGTAGTTGAAGTCACCTAGTATGATGGTGTTTGGTGATACATTTATCCCCTCTAGTGTTTTCAGGAAGGCCATGTGAGGTTCCTGAGTTTGTGAGGGTGGCCTGTAACATGCTACAATTTGCAGAGCAGTCTTGCCTACGGTTAATTGCACCTGGATGGTCTCCGATGCATCATGCGTTGCCACCAGTCTTGAGGTGTGGGTGTCCTTGATGAATATGGATACCCACCCTCCTTTCTTGGTATTTTCCTGATTTTGGGGCCGGAACGCATGATATGAGGTAAAACCTGATAGCGCTGGGGTGCTCTCAGGAGCCTTGAACCAGGTTTCTGTCACAGCACAGACATCGATGTTCTCCATACTGAGAAGGGCCTCGAGTGCGTGCATTTTGAGATTTAGACTTCTGGCATTGAGCAGCATTACCCTTAGTTTTTTCCTTTTTGTGTTCTAGGGTGGTAGGTTTAGAATTTGAGCCTTGCCTAAAAAAGGCACTATGGGGGTGGCAAGAGCCTTTGCCAATATCCGGAATCCCAGGGGTGACAGGTGCAAGCCGTCCCTTGCGAAGCAGCGTGGCTTGTCCAGCATGTCATCCCAGGCAGACAGATACTGGATCCCCTTTGAATGACACCAGTGTTTAAGCCAATTGTTAAAGCTGATCATCTTATCTCTGTATTGTGGCATCATTCTTGGTGAAGGTAGGATACTGCTCAAGGTCAGGGTCATACCTGCCTGGGCTTTTATTAAACAAGAGCATCTAAAGAAGCAAGTAGATCAGATCGAGAGCTCTGACCAAACTTTCTGTGTTGACAGTGTCTCTGTGCTAGATGAAACAGTTAACACAGTAGGTTATCAGTTGGCAGCAAAGAGTGAAATATTTTATACTATATGGATTAATGGGAAACCTGTAGAGTTTAAAGTAGACACTGGGTCCAAGTATAATGTTATATCAGCACAAATGTTTGCTAAAGTAAAAGCTGTGAGAAAACTGATTCAACAAAATGTGCAAAACTAGTTGCTTATGGTGCTGAAGAGATTCAAGCTGATGGCACAGTAGTTCTCAAATGCCATTCTGCTGGGAACAGCTATGACTTGTGATTTTACATAGTCAAAAGACACATACAGTCATTGTTTGACCTCAAAGACAGTTTGGGAATGGGACTTATTTCATTTAATAGAGGTCCACCATATAAGTTTGAACAACAGTAGTTTCACACAGAATAATTTTGGTGAATATGCTGATATTTTCAAATCAAGTTTGGCAAACTTCAAGTCACATATTCCATGAAGTTAAACCATGACGTAAGCCCAGTTGTCAGACCAGCACGGTAGGTTCCATCAGCAATGCAGAGCAAAGTAAAAGCAGAACTAGATAAAATGGTGAATTTGGGTGTCCTTACTCCAATAAAAGAACCAACTGAATGGGTATCCTCCATGGTCATAGCTCATAAGAGAAGCTCAGATGATATTCAAATAATTGTTGATCTGAAAGATTTAAATAAAATACTTAAACGTCCTCATCATCCGATGCACACAGTAGAAGAAGTAGCTGCTCTCAAGTCAAATGCCACTGCTTTTTTGTATTAGATGCGAAAAATTAATTTTGGCAAATTTCGCTGGACCACAAATCTTTACTGTTAACCACTTTCAGTACACCATTTGGTAGATAAGATTTTTGAGAATGCCATTTGGGATAAATTCTGTCACTGAAGTATTTCAACAATGAGCAATGCTTGAGATGCCAGTTCCAGAAAATGTCACAGCTTTACAACATTTTCTTGTTATGGTCAACTATTTAGGAAAGTTCATCCCACACCTGAGTGAGTTTTCAGCACCACTATGAGCGTTGACACACAAAAATATAAACTGGTCCTGGTTGGCACAACACTGTAAAGAATTTGATGTTCTGAAACAGAAAATTGCCAGTCCTCTCACATTGAGATATTATGATGTTTACAAACCTGTAACACCTTCATGTGATGCTTCAAAGTATGGTCTTAGTGCAGCACATCTTCAGGAATGCATACCAGTAGCCTATATGTCAAGAACTTTAACCCAAACTGAAATGCATTATGCACAAATAGAAAAAGAGCTTTTGGCAATAGTGCTCACATGTTTGAAGTTCAATGATTATATTTATGGCAAACATGTCCAAATAGAGACTGATCACCAAACTCTATTGACAATTCTTGAAAAGCCAATACATACAGCCCTGGCACTCTTGCAACGTATCATGTTAAAATTGCAAAAGTACAGTTTCGATATTGTCTATACAAAAGGCAAATTTCTATATCTTGCTGATTCTTTGTCACGAGCATCTAGACAAACAACAGAGCTGCATGACAATGAGAAAGCAGACTTTGAAATTACGGAAGTCAGAAATATTTCCTTATCATGTCTTGATGAACTTGGAAATCATACAGCTTCAGACCCAGTTCTTCAGAAGCTGAAAAATGTTATCTGTCAAGGATGGCCAGCATGACAAACTAGTTTACCACTTGACACACACAAGTATTTTCCTAACATTGATGAGCTTCTGATGGAAGATGGACTCATCATGAAAGGTCCTAAAGTATAATTCCTTCAGCATTACAACAGGAATATATCAAAATTTTGTATCATGTTCACCTGAGTACTGATTCAACATAAAGAAGGACAAGAGGCATGGTATTTTGCTTTCTCTGTCAAAAGATATAGGGAAAGAAACTTTAGCATGTTCCATTTGCAACAGTACTAAACCGCACCAACAAAAAAAAAAAAAAAAAAAAACATTTCATCTAAACCAGATTTCTGAATTACCATAGTCGACAGTTGCTACTGATATTTTCAAATGGAATGGTCAACATTGCTTAGTGTTAGTAGACTCTTGATTCAAACTGGTTTGAAATTGACCTTCTTCCTAACTTAACATCTAGTACTGTCATTACAAAATTGAAGAGAAATATTTCTGTTCATGGTAGTTGTCAAAGGAAAAATATACTTTAAAAATGATCAAAACATGGTAGGTTCAGGTTAAGGCACTTTAATCTTGCAGCAAGGAGACAAAAACGTGCTATTACAGAGTTTGTCTAACTAGAAACAGGAAATACTTTCATTTTTATACATTCTCTAACTAGACATGGCCTACCAAGCTGACGTAACAGATTACCACCTTTTTCATCATCATCTGTTGACCATCATTCCCATGAATTTCTGCTGATTTATCAATTTTTATGTGAAACTTCCTGAGGAAAACAACATGGCCTTGATTACTACCAGTTAGATACATGTTATGTTACCATTCAAGGTACTATGGCTAATTCAAGCACAATGCTAACAGTTCATTTCTCTAATAATCCTTTGTCTACTTTATCTCTAAGCTACTGCAGCTGCACATGTTCTCATGCTTTGAACAGAGCTGATTGTTTAAAATCATTACATTTACAGAATATAGTATTGTTCATTCATTCGTTCCTGACCTAGCAGATAAGCACCTGCTTCTCAAGTACATTTCCAAAAGGCATAAACATGAATATTGCTGTGCTAGCAGTTACTAGGTCAGAGGGCATCTTGCAAGTTTCAGAAAGTATACTGCAGTTCTCAAAAAGCATCTTTTTCAGTCTCATATGAAACTCAATTTATATATAACACAGTGCATGAAAAATAGAATGAAAAGCGTATTAATTCATTTGATTACTAATTGGCATTAAGCATACACACATTAATACATATTTTTCTAACATTTCTCTCCTGTTAATACTTTTTAATTCTATTTTCAAAAAAGAATAAACAGTTTTCTTCTTTTCCTATCCTCTTCCAACCAGGATTTGCAGTTAAGAAAGTCATTCAATTTAAACTTTTATGAAAGTGTTTCGCATTCTAGCAGCTCTTCAAATTCAGTACTTTGATACATAGTCTCAGATACTGATATATCTCTGAATTATTTGATTAATTTCTTCATGCAGGGGATTCCACAACCAACACAAACTCCTATTAGGAGTAATCCTACCCCAATGGCAATCAATATGTTCATTAGGATGGAACCCCACCCCCCAAATACATTCTGGAAAAAGTCTGTCAGAGGGTTTGGGCCTGGTTTGGTCATGGCTGACACTTGCTGAATCACCTCGAGATGATCATTAATCTCATGCTGATGATCAGGAATAAATGCACAGCATTCTTCTTTGATTAAAGCGCACGCCCCACCCCTCACCACTAGGGTGAAGTCAATAGCCATTCAGTTTTGGAGTACTACAGTTCTCATGGCATTCAGTTCATCAGTTATCAGTTCAAGAACAGAAAAAGTCGTATTACTCATTACTTTGAGAAGTTTTGACAGTTTTTGCAGCTCCCATATCGATTTAACTGCACCATATGCTGGTAATATACTTGCCCAGGAAATTACAGCATCACTCAAGTCCAAGTGCGCAAGTTTGGTTCCCACATTACGATGGTCTTTCCAGCCCACTTTGATCTGTCCCACTGGATTCTCAGGTTTCTTAACAGTCTTTTTGGTCACATCTCGGGTATTTCAAATATTTCCCTGAGGCAAAACTGCAGTGTGTCGGATGGCCGGGACCAGGTACCCCAAAAAACAACTGCCAGACCAATTCTCAGGTAACCATTTATATGTTTTTTTACCACACACAAAATAACAGTCCTCTACTTTAGTTGTTACTTTGTTACAAAATGACTGCCCTGCATGAAACATTTTCCTATCTATTACAGATAACTGTTTGAAAAGTACAGGATTATGTTGTACCTGATCAAGGGTCTTATGCATAGATTTCAAAAATGAGTCATAGTCTGTACTACAAGATCCACCTAAATTATTTGTTTTTTTATAACATTTATACTGTACGGTGACATTACACTTACTCCATCCCACTTGGATGGTATCATTTTTGCAAAAACATACAATTCCTTTTTGTGTTACAGGCAAATACAGTGCTACCTTATCATGTGCTTTAATAGCAACTGTGTCAAAAAAAAAACAGATTTTCCCAGGTCTCATTGACCCCTAGGGGGATAGCAGCCATCAATAAACCCCCGTATGCTGTTGGTATGGCCGTGCAGACCCAGCAGTTCGAATCATTAAAAGTCTCAGCATACACATGTGTAATTGCCTGATAAGTGTTAAAAGTTTGGATGCCAGTCTATATTTGGTTCATTAAGTTTAATCAGTTCAACTTTCGTGGCAGGAAAAAGGAGTGGCCACAACAAAAAGAACTGTGTGATTAGCATAGTTATTAAAATGATCATACAAGTTTTCTGAGGTTGCTCAATGTCTCTATTCACTCTGTACCTGGCCATTATGTTCTCATTGTACAACAGTAACAAAGTTTTTGTCCAATTCAAAGTTCTTAACCAGTTTACAATGCGTCAAATGAATCCAGGAAGCTCGCTCCATGATCTTGACTGCAGTGGGTGTCGACAGTAGTACCTGGTACGGTCCTTCCCACTTCGGAGAACTCCAGTTCTTTTGCTTCACAATCTTCACCCAGACCCAGGTGCCTGGGGCTACTGGTGCTTCCAATTTTTGGTTGCTCTTTATCTGAAACAGAATTTAACTGCAAAAGTTTGTTATTCAAAAATCGTCTCATATACCCTGCAAGTGAACTGTCAGCCTCTTGCTCTGCAGACATGAGAGGTTTCCACTGAGGTGTATAATATGGCCTCCCAAACAAAGTTTCAAAAGGAGTTATTCCCTTTGCATTTGGAACAGTTCTCATGCTCAACAGTGCTAAAGGCAAACAGTGCACCCAGTACTTTTGTGTCTCGCTCATCAACTTCCTAAGCTTACTCTTCAACACCCCATTATGCCTCTCTACTAACCCTGCAGATTGGGGGTGGTAAGTTTAGTGATTTTTAATGATATTCCAAAATAACGACTAAGTTGCTGTACTGTTTGGTTCATTTAAATGTGTACCGTTATCACTATAAATCTTTTCCGTATACCAAATCTGGGTATAATTTCTTTAACAAGGACCTTTGCAACAGTAGCTGCATCTGGATTTTTAGTTGGAAAAGCTTCCACCCATTTGGAAAACATATCTATAACGATAAGGCAATACTTTTTATTCTCACATTTATTCAGTTCTATGAAATCCATACAAATAGTATGAAACGGATACGGTGGTGTAGGGAAACTCCCTTGCTTAGGCTTCAATGCCCCTTGTGCATGATGCTTGTTACAAACATGGCATGCTGCACAAACATTTTTTGTGTAATTTGTAAATCCATAGGTTGTAAACACTCAATTCACTAACTGTACCATCCCCCCTATTGAGACATGGTTCTGCCCATGGCTCAACAAAGCTGCATATCTGAACAAGTTAGATGGCAAAATTGGTTTCTTTTCCTTGGAGATGTACAGTCCCTTTTCAAGGATTGCTCCTCGTTTTATTCACTTTTGTTTTTCTACATTTGTAGTAAGTGTCTGCATTGTTTTTAACATTTCTAAATCTAAAATCTCAGAGGGTTGTAATTCCTCACTCAAAAGAAAAGCTTCTGAGGCTGAAGCTGCCTGTTTCGCAGCTGTATCAGCCCACGCATTACCTTTTGAAATCCTATCCTGTTGCTTAGTATGAGCTATGCATTTGCAAATAGCTACTTTTTGAGGTAACTGAATAGTCTAATAAATCTAAAATGAATTGCGTATGATTAATCGGTTTACCAGTAGATGTTATCATTCCTCTATTTTTCCACTGCTGCGCAAAAACATGTACAGTAGAAAAGCATACTGACTGTCAGTATAAATATTCACTTTCTTACCTTTTGCTAAGGTACATGCCCTTGTCAAGGCAATCAATTCTGCTGCTTGTGCAGATAAATTGTGTGGTAAAGGTTTTGCTTCTAAAGTTTCAGTATCAGAAACGACTGCATACTCCACTAGGATCTGTCCTGTAGGACCCCTCCTGCACGAGCCGTCCACATAGTATGTCACCTCGGCATCATCCAAGGGAACATCCGTAAGGTCTTGTCTAGGTAATGTCTTTTGCTCAATCTCCTGCAGGCAGCAGTGTGGTTTGCCATCTGCAGGGGATGGGAGCAAGGTTGACGGATTCAAAGTTGTCCATCATTCAATTGTCATATGAGGTTGGCTCAACAGTATAGTCATACAGGAAAGATGTCTAGCAGGAGAAAGATATGCTACTTTTTCTTGCAGTAAAATAATTGCGACTGCATGCTGCACTCTCAATGTGAGAGGGTGGAATAACACTACTGAGGCCGAAGCCTGCACTGCCATTGCAGCTGCAACTACTGCTTGTACACAGTGGGGCAGGGACCGTGCCACTGGGTCTAACTGTGATGAATAGTAAGCTATGGGGCGTTGCTTGTCCCCATGCTGCTGTGTCAATACTGATGTCATATAACCCTGCTTATAGTCTACAGTTAGAAAAAATTGCTTATGATAGCTTGGTAATCCTAAAACTAAGGATGATGCTATCAGTTGTTTCAGCTTGCAGAAACCTGCTTCTGCTTCTGGTGTCCATTGTAATAAATCCTATGCTGCCATCGGCTTTTTGAATATAAAATTAGTGAGTGGAGCAGATTCCAAAGCATAATTCGGTATCCAACTCCGACAAAAGTTAGTCGTTCCCAGGAAGGACATCATTTCCTTCTTGGTAGTTGGTCTAGGTGCTTGTAAGATTGCTGTTTTTCTATCTTCATCTAATATTCTACCTTCTTTGGATATTACATATCCCAAGTACTTAACTTGTTTTCTCCAAAGTTGTAGTTTGTTTTTGTTTACTTTGTGTCCTTGAGTAGCAAGAAACTGTAATAATGCTATGGTATCCTCTTTACATTCTTGCTGGGTGGGGGCTGCCAGCAGAATGTCGTCTACATAAAGTAAAATCTGACTACCTTTCGGTGGGATAAATCCTGCCAGGATGCTTGCCATTTCTTGTGCAAATATTGATGGACATTCACAATATCCCTGTGGTAATCTCGTATGTGTATACCGTTTCCCCTGAAATGTAAATGCAAACCAATGTTGGCTGTCCGGGTGTATCGGTATTGAGAAAAATGCATTACTAATATCAACCCCAGAAAAATACTTTTGCTGAGGTTTTAAATCATTCAGTAAGGTGTGTGGATCTGGCACCATTGGTGCCCTGGGTATAACTGCATTATTTACAGCTTGTAAATCTTGGACCATATGCCATTCCCCATTTGCTTTCCTAACAGGAAATAAGGGTGTATTACATGGTGAATCAGGAGATTCTATTAAGACTACTTCCTTAAGTAAGGCTGCTATTATAGGTTTAATCCCTATCTCTTCATCCTTTCTCAAGGGATACTGTCTTTTCTGAGGTCTAAATGCTGACTTTGGCGTAATAGTAACTGGTCCTGCTGTTCGTATAAGTCCTACATCTGATTTCCCTGTTGCCCAGAGAGTCTCTGGTATGTTTCGCAAGGCTTTTTCCTCTTCCTCCAATAAGAGTAATACTCAGCTATTCTCACTAGCTTGTGAGTGCACAGCTGGGTGTGTCTGTGTTATCCAATTCAATTTCTGTTTCTGTACTCCTTGTTCAGAGAGTTCTAATTCTGTCTGTTTTTCCCACCTTGTGACTTTTTCTCCTAAGTCTGCCCATTTCAAATTTTTATTCTTAGTTAAGCTAACATGTGGCAATCGATTAGATTTGTAAAGTGCTAAAAATTCCTGGGGCAACGAACAGCTTACTACACTCTTTCCTTCTGTGTCCCAGTACAAGTATCGTAACACTAGTCTGTTTGCATGGTTCTGAAACAATTCCTGCTCATATTATTTATCAAGTCCTGGTCTATTACAGTAATATAGAGTACAATGCAACAAATGCTGTTTGTCAATGTTGAGTGTGGGGGACTTACTGATGGCTACATTCATCAATTCTTCGGTTACTGCCCCTGGACCAGTCGTAACCAAGTCCTGGCTGTACCAATAATATGTCTCACCCTCTGGTCGCACTACAAAAGTGTCCATTTGTCACTGCACTTCCATACCCTGCATGGTTGGAACTACGGCTATGCCAAATATCTGCATTAAGTCTCTACCCAAGAGGTTTACTGGGCATTTTGCAGAAACTACAATTTTACTTTTCTGGGTCATTCCTGAAATGGGGTCTGTTATCACTATGTCATGGGGGAGTGGCTCCCGATACAGCTGTCCATTAGCTGCTTTCACTAGTATATAATTTGGTGTTTCTGAATCTTCCGGTAATTTGGAAGGGTGTATCAGGGTCCATGAAGCCCCTGAGTCGCATAAAAATTTGACTTCCCTCCCCTCTACCAAAAGCGTCATTTCTGGTTTTGTATCTGCTAAGTAAAGCTCTAGGCTCAATAAGGCTAGGTCTAAAATTTCATTTTCTTCAATGTCTACAAATTCATGTACATCCTCTACCCTTTCTGTCACATCCTATACCCTTGCTATCACATTTGTACTTGTCTTTTCCTGTTTATTTCCATTTAGTGATTCCTGACTATCATATAGTCATTCCTCATCCTCCTTATTTTCTGTAGTCACCTTTTTATTTAGCCTGCAATCCCTTGCTAAATGTCCTTTTTTCTCGCATTTAAAACATTCACCCTCTTTTCTTCCTTTCTTCAAAATCTTCTGATCGCTTTTCAGATTGTTTATTTCCCTGGGTATTTTTCTTACCCTTTCTCCCAGTTTGTACTACAAATACTTCTGACCCATCTTCTGCTGAAAATACTTGAGTTTTCTTTTTCTTTTTACTATTAAAATGTCTCTCTGCATGTCTAGCATATTCGAGTAATGGCTGCAATCTACTCGTACGATGATCTACCATGTGCTTTGTAATAAAGCTGCTAATGGGAGTTATACTACCCTTAAAGAATGCATTCTTTAGCTGTTGCTCATAAGAGGAATCATGTGTCTGATTTTCTGGTATCTGCATTCCACAGTGGTTATTAAAACACTCTAATAATCTAGCATAATATCTATCAACTGTTTCACCTTCTTGTTGAATGCACTGATTAATGCAAGTCCAATCAGCCCTAGGCTTCCATTTTTCAGAGATTCGGTCTGTGAGACCTTTTACTCTGCCATCCAATTCTGCATTAGTATGTGGGAGTGGTCTAAGCTGTGCGTCACGAGGATTCCAGTCGCCACTGATCATGTGTCAATCTGGACCTACAATTTGTCTACTTTTTCTACTTCTTCTCCATTCAAATGGTAACTTAATCTCATACCCTGTAAGTCTTCTAAAAATTTTCGAAAATTCACTTTCGGATGGGGAATTCCCTCCGTGGCTTTCCGGATATCTTCCGGTGTCCACAGTCTATAAACTAAAAGAGTCAGATCCTGTCCTGCCTGAGGATTTGGTACTTCTATGAGTGGACATATTTCTTCCTCACTCATAGCTTGTGATTTTCTATTTATTTCACATAGTTCAATCTCCCTTCTCAAGTCGCGTGTTCGAGACCTTGTCTCGATAGGATCCCTGACAAATGGTTTTGATGCTGTGGAAACAGCTGGATATAGTGGAGGTGGATCAAATTGTCCACTTGCTTCATATTCTGGTAAGGGAAATGGAGGGGGCGAAGGAGGGGCCATTACTATTACCAAGTTATTATCTTCTTTGTCTAAGAACATTGTTTTTGAATTCTTTATCTTTTGTTCCCTGTGATTTGCTTCCTCAAGCCACCTATGCACCTGAGGGACTCCTAATTGTCGTTGCTTTTTTAATTGACCTTTTGCATCTGTTTTTAGTTGCCTGATGAGTTTAATAAGTGCAAGTTTATCTAAATTACCATAGAATTTATACTTATCAACCCATTTTGAATAATACTTAACATTGTCGGCACGCTGTAATTGCATATATTTTGCGTCTTCAGTTAGGGGCGGGTCTCGGGAACTTTTCGTGCACTGATTTCCCATTGTTGCCTTAGCTAAGCTGTAAATTGTTACGTAACTCTTCTTATCACATGGTACCACGGTCCTATACCTTTTCACAGTTTATCTAGAATAACTGCCTACCTATCCTGTTTCCCTGATCTATGACAAAACAGTAACCCCTTTTTTTGTCCCTGATCTGCACATGCAAATCTTCCTGACAAAAACAGTTCTGTAACTAGTCCCTGATCTTAAAACAGAAATAAGGTAATTCCTCCTTACCTGACCCTCCGTGAGTTGATCCACCGGATCATTGACTCGTCCTCCAATCCCAGATCAGAAACAGTGGCTGACCTCATTCGAATGACAATTCAGTCCGAGGTCTTTCAAAACAGAAGAGCCAATTTGGCCTCTTCTCCGTACGGATGCATGCCGCCGGGCCCAATTTTGACCTAGGCCTAGAGCGAGAGGTACTTTCCGGTCCGAAGGACCAAACTGTCAAAGGAAAAATATACTTTAAAAATGATCAAAACATGGTAGGTTTGGGTTAAGGCACTTTAATCTTGCAGCAAGGAGACAAAAACGTGCTATTACAGAGTTTGTCTAACTAGAAACAGGAAATACTTTAATTTTTATACATTCTCTAACTAGACATGGCCTACCAAGCTGACGTAACAGATTACCACCTTTTTCATCATCATCTGTTGACCATCATTCCCATGAATTTCTTCTGATTTATCAATTTTTATGTGAAACTTCCTAAGGAAAACAACATGGCCTTGATTACTACCAGTTAGATACATGTTATGTTACCATTCAAGGTACTATGGCTAGTTCAAGCACAATGCTAACAGTTCATTTCTCTAATAATCCTTTGTCTACTTTATCTCTAAGCTTCTACAGCTGCACATATTCTCATGCTTCAAACAGAGCTGATTGTTTAAAATCATTACATTTACAGAATATAGTATTGTTCATTCATTCGTTCCTGACCTAGCAGATAAGCACCTGCTTCTCAAGTACATTTCCAAAAGGCATAAACATGAATATTGCTGTGCTAGCAGTTACTAGGTCAGAAGGCATCTTGCAAGTTTCAGAAAGTATACTGCAGTTCTCAAAAAGCATCTTTTTCAGTCTCATATGAAACTCAATTTATATATAACACAGTGCATGAAAAATAGAATGAAAAGCGCATTAATTCATTTGATTATTAATTGGCATTAAGCATACACACATTAATACATATTTTTCTAACAGTAGTCCACACAAAGTCATATCTGACAATGGCGCACAGTTTACAAGTCAGCAGTTCAAGAATTTTGCTGAGTCTTCGGACTTTGTCCATGTTACTAGTAGTCCTGACTATCCACAGTGCAATGGATTAGCTGAGCTCGCAGCTCAAAGTGCAAAGTATTTGTTGGAGAAATTCAAGAGAGATGGTACTGATGTTTTTCTTAACCTACTTAATCTCAGAAACATTCCTCAAAATAATTTGCTTCATTCACCTGCTCAGAGATTGATGTCCCGACAGATTAGAATAACTCTTCCATTCAGTACACAGTTATTGATTCCAAATGCAAAGAACAACAGAATGGTCAAGACTCAACTTTTGTAAAAACACCAGTCACAAAAGTTGTACTACGATAAATCCAGCAAGAGAGATTGTGAGAATGCAAACATCTAAAGGGTATGACCGAGTGGGAATTGTCAAAGATATTTGTGAAGAGCCATGATCTCACATCATACAATCTGAATGAGTGGATTTCAGAAGGAATCAAAGACAAATTCTACCAGTATACAAATCAGTGATGCAGCAGATTGCCTGTGCTAGAGACTTTACTTCTCGGAGTGACTCCACACTTGTTCGAATTCCAGAGGATAGTGTACTTTTCTTCAAGTAATCCTAATGTCATCTCCAAAGTTCCAATAGTAAAAGAATCCCCAGAGACTGCCTCTGTTGCTAAGCTCAATCAAAGTTTTTATATGACCAGATCAGATAGAATGCCCATACCCAGTCTGAAATTCATAGCGACTTGGACTTGAATTAATTTGTTGTTAAATGTTGATGTGATATCTAGCTTGTAAAAAAAATCTTGTTCTCCTATTGCATGTTGAACAAATCAAAGAAGGGGGATCTAGATTATTATGTGTATTATACATAGACAGCAGATACCATGTGCATATATGTTACTGAGCACGTGCAAGATCAATGCCATTTTGTAAAGTCAGTCAGAGTGAGTGAAGGCTTGAATGGAGATGCACATGCAAGTGTGTTTGAAGTAATGAGTCAGTCAGTTAGCTTATGAAGTTCAAAGTATATGTTCCAGTTACAGTTCCTGTTGCATTTATATACAATACGCAACTCAAACCCATCTCATGCCTCTGTGTCTCATTTGAATACAACAGACATGCGACACTAGGTAAGGATACAGATGCGCTTGAACTGTATGTGTTTGTGTGAGTGTGTACATGCATGGGTGTGTGTGTGTGTGTGTCCGTGTGTGTGTGTGTGTGTGTGTGTGTGTGTGTGTGTGTGTGTGTGTGTGTGTGTGTGTGTGTGTGTGTGTGTGAGTGTGTCTGTGTGTGTGTGTGTGTGTCTTTGCATGTCTTTGTGTCTATTTCTGTTTGGTGGTACCATTAGAAGGAGTGTTTAGTACCCTATGTGTAGTGTATGTGTGCTAACCCAAGCTGAGTCCCTACCTTTGCCCTAACCCCATCTCTACATATTAGGGAAGTAAACACATTTCTGTGACACTATACAGAAGATTATGTACTATGTTTGCATGATAGTGGTACATATTTTATTTTTCGTTTTACTGATCAAAAAAGAAAATTGTTTTCCTCTTTCAGTTGTTGTACTATTTTGTGCATGTAGCAGCTGGATTCATGATTATTTGAAGAAGGATTATTCTTTGATGGACAAATGCACAAACGTAAATAGCTGAAAACATGTTGTCAAGCTTTTTTGTGAGAAGAGACCCCCAACACCTTTCTAACTTATATATTTAAGCCCCATGGTCACACAAGAGTGGAAAATGTGCAACAACTCCCATTCACTGAATGTGGCTTTCTGTGATAAAGTTATCATGCCTTCCGACAAATGATAATCCTTTGCCAAATGCTCACATTTCTTAACTGTGGGGATAAAGGTGAATATGATGTAAATATCTGATGAATCATGCTGTGTTTTAATGATTCTTCATTAATTTACAATGTAACTAACAATATTGACAGCCTAAATTTCAACACAGAAATATCTCAACTACTTAACATTGAGAAAGATGACACTGCAATCTAGTCATAGTTTCTTTTGGTCTCTTTACTAAATGAAGTACTATAGCTGATTTGAAAACTGAGTACATCATTTTCCTTGTTTATTCTCCTCAAAAATGCTAGAGGACTGCATGCCTACAAAGCTCTTTCAATACTTTATTAATGACAATGTCATATATATACATGATGTGGCTTTAGCCCTGGTCATGCCATAGGCATATGTCTGTTTGCATAGCCAGTGTTAGGCAACAGCTAAAACCATGGCTAATAGGTGCCTCAATTATCTCCCCACTTACAAAGCCCCCCATTGACAACATGCAACCAACTCTCAGGTGGTCACGGGTTTCTCCATCTTTGTCTAGCTCTGGCAGTCAGAGTCATTCCATTCCCACCAAAACATTTTTTTTTTCACTTCTTACAGTGTCAGCTAAAAGCTGCACACCATGAAGTCTGCTATAATGAAGCAAAGCCTAGTTGCAGCAGTCAGGGAAGTAAGTTGTCTTGTCTTTTGATGGAAATGAAGAAGCAAGGGCCTGATTGGTCTTTGTAAACACTTTCTATTTCAGCTGCTTTTAAAAAGACGTGTTTAGTTAACACATATTCCTTCTTGTTTATTAAGAGATGGGTTTGCTTAGTTCATTGGATTTTCGGTGTATTGTTAAATTACTTGCAGTGTGACAACTAGGAGTTGGGATGGAAGCCTTCCTGTAATCACTGGGACAAGCCAAAGAGCTGCTTTTTCAACTGTCCTTGTAAGGAGAGTTTTTAAAAAGTCTGAAAAATTGTCCTTTTCAGGGAAAATTCAAAAGACTGAACTCTGTCTATGGCAGTAACAGGGGTCAGCCAAAAACTAAGAAGAGTGTATAGATGATGCCACCAACTGTAGAAAAGAAAAGCTTTTATTTTTTTATTTATTTTTATTTTTTTTTGGGGGGGGGGTGGGTTGGTGAAACATTGGGGGATAAGAGGATTATAATATTTTTATTGTTTAGAATTCTTGTGCTAAGAGGATTGAGGTTAGTTGATGGAAAGATGCTATGGTTGAAACAGTATAATTTTTTATTTTTACCAGAATTCTTCTTCTAAGAGACTTGAGGGGCACGGCTTGTCTGTGATAACTAATGTCTGGCTTTATTTTAGTCTGTCCCTCATAAGAATCAGTGTTTTATAGCAAAGCCTGACATTACGCCTTTGTCTTGAGCATTTGTTAATTTGTCCAGAATTTTTGTGCTGAGCGGTTGCAGGGGTAGAGGCTGTGAGAAAGTTGTAGTACGTACAGAGTTAGGTTATTTTAATGCATGCTAATGCAGAACCTTCTACTCTTGTATCTTTATAGGTTTATAAGAACAATCTTTACAGCTATCCCTGATGCTGCACCTTTGTTATACATTTATTTTTTGCTTTTGTTATGATGAGAAGGTGGGAGGGTGTAGGGGCTGTTGTAGAAATGACAGATGTTTACTGGAAATTTTGCTCTATTCCAAAAAATGTAAGTTCATGCAACACATGCTACTGAAAAATCTGTTCTAGCATCTTTCTACCTTCATAAGACTAGTGTTTTAAATCCCAGACATTACGTTTTTGTGCTGTGATTTTTTTATCTTTTTTTTTTTTTTTTTACTATGTCCAGAATTGTGCTGAAAGGTTGGTAGTATGGGGATACGGGTTATGAGAATGTTGCCAAATGTTTGTTTGATATTTCTGGTCTGTCCCTCATAAACAATTTCATTTTGTAGCCAAACTTTGATTGAAGTATAGCAATAAGAAATTATGGGAAAACCTGTTCTGTCAACTTTATAAAATTATAAAAGCAATTTTTAAGTCTTTCCTGATGGCTCGCATTTGTGTTATGAATTTTTGCTTTGTCAAGAATACTTGTGCTGAGACTTTAGGATTAAGGACTTTAAGAATGTTACATGTCCATGTGTTTGCCTGGCATTGTTGCTCTATCCCTCATTAAAAAAAAAGGTGAGTTCATGTAACACGTTTCTGTTTCAAACCCTTTTTGTTACTCCTTTGTCCTGTGATTTTTTTTTTTTTTTTGCTTTATCCTGAAAGGTTGGTTGTGGGAGGATAGGGGCTGTTTGAATGTTGTAGAATGTGCAAGCATTATTGTTTTAATGCATGCTAATGCAAAACCTTTTCTATTATCCTTATATGTTTATAAAAACAATGTTTAAACAAAATAAAACTATCAGTGATGTTTGATCTTTCTTCTGAAATTATTTTTGGTTTTGTCCAGAATTATTGTATTTCGAGGTTTAGGAGGCTGTGAGAACATCATAGAACGCTTGCCCAATTATTTTTGGACTGTCCCTTGCGAAAATGTGGCTTTGTAGCGCACCATTGAATACTGAATCTGCTAAAAATAGACTCCATATGCTTCACATAATGTACAGTACATTCCCTGGTTTATGCTTTTGTTCAGTGTTCTTGTGCTAAGAATTTGTGTGTGTGTGTGTGTGTGTGTGTGTGTGTGTGTGTGTGTGTGTGTGTGTGTGTGTGTGCACGTGTGTGTGTGCACGTGTGTGTGTGTGTGTGTGTGTGTGTGTGTGTGTGTGTGTGTGTGTGTGTGTGTGTGTGTGTGTGTGTGTGTTGGGGGGGATGTCAACAATGTTCAGATGTTTGCCTGATATTTCTGGTATGTCTGCCATAAATGAGGTTTTCTAGCTAAAATGTATCAGACTTCATATCCTTCACAAAAGGCATGCAACTGCAAAACCAGTTGTAGCATTTTTATGTTTATTTGTCCCTGGTTTTAGATCTTTGTTCTACCAATAATTTTGGCTTCATTCAGAATTCTGTGCTAAGAGCTGGAGAGGTAGGAGAAAGTACATGAAGATGTTGTACAGTTTATGCATTTCCTGTCATTCTGTCACTGCATTCCTGAATTTTGGCTGTTTTGGGTGAAGAATGTGAAAATATTTTGGGATATTGTTGTCTTCTGCATCATAATTTTTTTGATTATTGCCTCATAGTTTGGTTTGCTTCCCTTAAAACATGTGGCTTTCTGCCTGACCATTGATTCTTTCAGACTTTGGTCACCTGTTTCAGACAGCTTATAATAGTAATATTTACAGTATATTAGGTCATTTCACATGTTTGGTGTGGGATGAAAAGGGGAAAATGTTTTAGAATAGCCTGAGGTTTGTCTCCATTTTTTTATGTTTGACTTAAAACTCTGTGATTTGGGACTTTGTCACTGATTTCTTTTTGTCTACTGCTCACTGTCATTCTTTAGTCTTTCAGCCTGTGGTACAATAGTAGCTGATTTCAATGAATGAAACATTATGCTATGAAAGTGTCTACCATTTTGCAATACACTTCATTTCTGTCTGTTGTCTACATTACAGCTCTTTTTGCCTACATTACAGTTCTTTTTGCCTACATTACAGTTCTTTTTGCCTACTGGTCATTGTCACGCTCCAGTTTTTCTGCCTGTAGTTCAGTAATAACTGATATCAACAGAACAGTAACATTGACTACATATCAGTTGTGCCTGTTGTACAGCTTGTCCATAGGGTTCAGTCCTGGTCACCTGCATTTTTGTGCCTGCAGTCATACTAGCTAACATGACATTTTGGAAGCTAACCCATTTTTCTGGGATATGATTTACCTGCATTATAGTTCTTCTGCCTTCTGGTCCTTCTTTCTCTTCCATTTTTTTCAGTCTGCAATGCAAGATGGCATTAACAGGTCACTGTTCTTGTTGGATGTCCATTGCCTCATGTTATGTACTGCTGTTAGTTGACTTAGTGTTGTAGCTTCAGTTTTTCTCCTTTACACAAAAGTATTTTTGTTGCAGGGGTCAGGCCTTATCACTGTAGTCATTATCATGTGGTCTACTGATATATACCTGTTTATCAGTCAGATGACATCAGTTAGATAATTTACGTTTTGTAAAATTCATCTTTCATATAAAGATGAAGTATTGGTGGGGATGTAATGCTACCGGGTTATAGACCATATATTTTGGGTCATTTCCTTTTTATGACTATTTGTAGGAGTACCATGCAATATGGTAGAGGATGGGAGAATAAAGTACAAAAGTGACATGTACTTAGTGATTATATTATGTAAGCTGAAGAGGCAAGTGTCACAGGCAATGTGTTAAGGGATAAGTAGTAGAGACAACTGTCACAGACAGCATGTTAAGGAATATGTGAAACAAACAAGTGTCACAGGCAGCGTAATATGGGATAGGTGAAAGAGACAAGTGTCACAGGCAGCATGTTAAGGGATAGGTGAAAGAGACAAGTGTCACAAGCAGCATGATATGGGATAGGTGAATGAGACAATTGTCATGGGCAGCGTTTTAAGGGATAGATGAAAGAGAAGTGTCACACGCAGCATGTTATGGGATAGGTGAAAGAGACAAGTGTCACAGGAAATGTGTTATGGGACAGGTGAAAGAGACAAGTGTCACAAGCAGTGTGTTAAGGGATAGGTGAAAGAGACAAGTGTCACAAGCAGTGTGTTAGATGGGTGAAAGAGACAAGTGTTACAGGCAGCGTGTTGAGAGATAGCTGAAAGAGACAAGTGTCACAGGCAGTGTGATATGGGATAGGCAAAAGAGACAAGTGTCACAGGCAGTGTGTTATGGGATAGGTGAAAGAGACAAGTGTCACAAGCAGTGTGTTAAGGGATAGGTGAAAGAGAGAAGTGTCACAAGCAGCGTGTTAGATGGGTGAAAGAGACAAGTGTCACAGGCAGTGTGTTAAGAGATAGCTGAAAGAGACAAGAGTCACAGGCAGCGTGATATGGGATAGGCGAAAGAGACAGGTGTCACAGGCAGCATGTTAAGGGATAGATGATCGGTTTGCATCTTCATCTTGCAGTTAAGACACATTGTTTACATTGTTTGGCTAATATGTGGTTTATAATTTACATTTTGTGGTGTTTGACATCTCAGAGATAGGGATTTGCCTCAGTGGGTCCATCAAGTTATTCTGCTGGGTAACATTCCAGTATTGTCATATGGGATGTGTTCCTGTGTAATACTGATTTTTATGGATGTAATGTGGCAAATACCATCATCTCAGAATAAGTGTTTAGTCTTCTAAACTCTTTTTCTCACATACACTTTCAGTAGGCATTATGTAGCTCCAGGTGGATCCAAGAAAGTGGTGTTGTAAAATGCTTGAAGTGTGGTACTTTTTTACTAATATGCGTTACTTTTATTCCCAGTTAGAAATGATGAAACATGTATTTGCCATGAGCAGCAAAAATAAAGCCTCAGCAGCAGAGTAATAAGGATGCAAAGAGACAGCAGGGTTCCATTAGGATTTTTTTTCTGTGGACCATCAGAAAAGGAAGAGTCAGCAAACAGTCTACCTGCAGTTGAATACAGAGGTCTTGCAGTACAACCTACCCACTGTGACCCCACTATCCTTACCATAGAAAGTGGCCACTTTGCTGCAGCTGCACTACAGGCTGCCTCCTGTGAACCTACAGCCATTACCATGGAAGGAATTATATCAAAATATGAAGATTCATCTTTAGACGTGCTACTGGGATCGCCAGTTTGATATGGAAACAGACCATACTTCTGCAGTGACAACAGATACGGCTTGTGACTTACAGGGAGCATCAGATGTATCATTTAAGGATCTAGGAACTTGGCCAGACTTGATAAGAGATGAGCTTAGGGTAGCTGCCATCTAGCATGGACCTGTGCAAGTGGTGTCACAGTTCCCAGTCAATGAACAGAAAGGATTTACATCAGAGAGCTATTTCCATATGCTGCCTAATGCTGAGAGAAGAAAGACCTCTTGGTAGATATATTCTCTCAAAAAATGCACTGTTTTCTTTTCTGTACTAATTATTTGGGCATTCTAACCCCCTTCGCCGGTCAGGTGTTTAGATTGTGGACAGAGCTGCACAAAGCTTTACACTGCCATGACTGATCATCAGAACATGCAGTATGCATGCAGAAGTAGACTACAGAGAAGGCAAATAGTAGATGATGGGAGGCAAGCAGTGGATGAAAAATAGCTCACTGGTGTGGTGTGTGAAAATGTATTATGGCTATTTTCCATTACCTGGCAGAATGGAACAGTCTTTATGTGATACAAGTGATGCCCTGTCTGATGGCAATGTCAGTGTCTTAGGCCAAGTGCGTTTTTTTGTCACAGCTAGAGTCTATCATGGCTGAACATTTATATCATATCAGAAACAAGTAATTGATCATTATCTTGGGAATTGCTCCAGAATGAAATTATCCAGTCAAAGGTTACTTTAATGACTATTTGTTTGGGAGATAAAGGATGCTATGTAGTTTTATGTGATTCTTGATTGTATGCCAGACATCAGCAATCAAGAGCAATGACTGCTTTAGTCAGGTATGTGGACATTCCAAGGTCCGCACACATGGCTGGTAACATTTTCTGGGAACTGCATCTGTGAATGATACAACTAGACAAGGTTCTTGCAGATGCACTTCTTCAGACTCTGCAATATCATCAGCTGGACATTAACAAATGTTGAGGCTAAAGATAAAATAATGGCAGCAATATGAAAGGTAACCGAGCTGGAGTGCAGGCCCAGATAAATAGATGAATTCAAGGTCCTTTTATGTGCCGTAATTTAAATCTTATAGTCAGTGATGCAGCACATATATCACTACAGGCAGTGTCTTTCTTTGGCTACTCTGTTCAGCATCAACATGAAAATAGCAGATCTTGAAATGAAACCTAAATGTCACTGTGAAGCTACTGTCCGAGACTCTCTGGGAATGCAGTATAGACTCTGTCAAGACAGTATGGTAGGGAAGGGTAACAGTGATGGTGTAAGTTTTTTTTTTTCTTTTTAGAGAAACTTGCCTATAATATTGGCAGAACAAGGATCAATATTCACTGTTTGTAGTTCAGGAATGTGTAGAAGCAGGGTTATCTGTTGGTTATTTGGAAGACATCCTCATTTAAATTGGTAGATGGGTGGTAGGATTGCATGGATCCTATAACAAGTTTTTTTTTGGGAAAGTAATTTGGCTTCAGAGCTTTGCCAGGAGATAGAAGAGAGTTGATAGATGTCTAAATAGCTGGAGAGTTTCAATTGTACAGACGTTGTGATTTATTATATACTTGTTTCCTAAGGTGAAGGATCAGATCTTATTAAGTAACTTTATTTAAAGGTGGTGGGCAATTCTTGATTTAGTTTGCTTGCACTGTTTCAAGCTATTATTGCATTTCAGCATTAACGACATTATACCATGTTAGGTAATGGATCATGCTGGAATTTACTTATATTGTGATATATTCATGGCTGGCATGGTTTGGTTACAAGGACAAAACCAAAGTGACCAAATTTAGAAGACAGTACTGAGCAAACCCCAGCATAACCATCAATAATATACCTAGGCGTGAGTGCATGCATGTGTGTGCCTTCTGTGGAAGGTTGGGTGCCAGGCTGGCAACTCAACACCGTAAAACTCCACTGTCAATCATGAGTGGACAGGTGATCCGCTGTGGTGACCCCTAACCGGGAAAAGCCAAAAGAAGAAGAAGAAGATGTTATTATAGTATATTATTATAGCATTGTATATAGTTTAATTTTTCTTTCTTTTTTGTTTTACTTTCTGCTTATGCTCAACTGTAATAGTATCTGTTTATAGCTTTGTATGTATTGTTGTAAGTCTAACAGGTTAATATGCTATGCATTTCTAGGTTAATGTGCCACCCTATTTTATGAGTCATTATATCTAAAGTAAGGAAAGATGTCCTAGAAATGTGGCTTTGTTTTATAATTGCTCAAGTTTCAGTACGCTTGTTTTTAAGCAATCTCTACTGGTGTCTTTCTTTTAAATAACGATATCATCAGGAACTTGATGTTTGATTTGTTATATGACTTCCATTTTAGAATTCATTTTTTATGAGATGGTACCCAATGAAAAAAATTATATAAATATTTGTTAGCACTGTTAAGATTTTCAGGGGAATTTAATAAAGCTTACATGGACTTGTTTTCCATGTAGGCATAGTGGCACTGTGAAAGTAAGCAGGTTTGCGATCCAGGAAACAGAGCTGAGGGGCATGCATGAGCACACCAATATGGAAGTGTATGTGGCATGCAAATCTCATAAGCAGGTGAATTGCATGCAAATAAGGATAGAAGAGCAATCCAGTAAATAGATAATCAGTCCTGCAGTCCCCGTGTTGGTGTCCAAAATGTACACGGAAAATGTCTGTGTAGAGGATGCTAAAGAGAGAACAGGGGCTGTAAAAGTGCAGTGAGAAGAACAGAAATAGCATAGCAGACACAGATATGTGCAAAATTATCCACTGTGTGTCCAAAACTTAATGGAAAATAATTTAAAATCATTTATATTTTAAGAATTAGATTATGTTTGTGCAGCATGCCACAGTGCGCAAACATGCTCTTAAGAAAAAAAATTAAAAAGTGCAAATCTGAAAATTAGTAGTATGTGACAGTAAAGCATTATAGGACCCTACGTGGAGTATGTACAATGGTAGACTGCTGTGGTTGCTAATTAGGCAGGGCCTGAACCATGTAGTTCCCAGGCTTTGTGCATGGATGTCTATGCAAATGATCTGGGGTTACTGAATAGCACAAATAAGTATCCGGGTCCGCAGATCCTATCTGTGTACACAGAGAATTACGTTGCTGTCCACAAATGAAGTAGCTGACATCAAAAGGTGGTGTGTCCATGTACTTTTATGCTCATTGGAGCACAGCAGTGTTTGTCTGCATGGCACACCCCTGTGCTCAGCAAGGGGGGTGTGTACACTGGCTGCTAGGCTTTGTTCAGCTTCAAGGCAAGGGTTTCATCATGTTTGAACATGTTTGTGTGGTGCACCACTGTGCTGAGTGTGACCTTTCATAGGGGAGTGTACTCTGAGTGCTGAGCATTGTTTACCTTTGTGGCATGTGTTTATATGGCATGAGGAAGGCTGTTAAAGAAAAATTGGCTGAGAAAGGCAATGAGATCTTACTTACTGATGACCCCTGTTCCACTTGAACTAGGGCCATTAACAGTCCCTAATGATGTACTTGGCAGGTGGAATGCATCATAGGTAGCCAGTTACAAAGGCTGCACATATATTAGAGCATTATAAAGGTTGCAGAAATCCTGAAATCTGATTTCGCCCCCATACTCTGCACCACTGTAGTACAGACTTAGGACTTTTGACTGAAGAAATGATAGAGGCTGCTGATGGTCTGCTACATATGTACGTGCTAGATTCTGAGGTTAGTGCTGCTGCTGACCATAGGCCTAGACTGCGAAGGAGAAGAGTGGTCAGGCCCAGGTTAACCTTCCAAGGGCTACATGAGCTGGAGATATAGGGTGGACTGGGTGGACAGCGACATACTACAAGAACTCACTGAGTTCTGCTGACCTCAACAGAGGGGAACCCATCCCAGTGGAAACTAAGGTATATGTAGCTCTTAGGATACTAGCTACAGGTACATTCCAAAGACCAACTGGGGACATGATGAGGGTCTCACAAGCATCGGCATTCAGGGTACTCCATCGGTTCCTGGATGCCGTGCTACCACATGTCAGTGAGCAGATTTATTTTCCCCTTATTCCTAAGGTGAGGACCAGCAGTAAGCAACACTTCTACCATGTAGCATACTACCCTGAGGTACTGGGTGCCATAGATTCACTCATGTACATATCAAGACCCCACCCAGTGAGGAGGGCAGAATCTACATCAACCGCAAGGGGTACCACTCCATCAACTGCCAGGATGTGTGCAATGCCCAGGGCATTATCATGAATGTGTGTGCTGGAATCCCTGGCAGTTATCATGACTCCCATATCTGGCAGACATCACAGCTGTACCAGATGTTTTATAGGGGGCATCCCACATGGGAATTTACTGGAGGATGCTGGCTATGCACTGGAACCATGGATGATGACACCCATCAGAAATTTAGACATGCCCACCAAAGTATGCCATAATGAGGCAAACGCACAAACTAGGAACATCATAGAACATGTACTTGGGCTGCTGAAGCCATGGTTCTGGAGCCTCAATATATCTTTTGAAGTGCTGCAGTACTGTCCAGCCACATGTGCACACGTGTTCAAAGTATGTGCCATGCCACATAATATGATCTTGTGGAAACAGCTGCAGCAAGATCAGCAAAGGGAAGGAATACCTAGCCCCCACCTGTGTCTAGGTCACCAGAGACATGCCCACAGGGGGACTCCAAGGAAGAAAGCCCTGAAGTTGTTCCTGTAGGTAGACATAGGCTGATTTCAATCACATCTTAGCTCTGTCCCTGTCAATCCCACCTACAATGGTTGTCTGTTGTAGGAAAGCTTTGGCCAAGAGACAATGCATAGCACATGTACAGACAACCTAGGGCCCTAGTGGCTGACACCTTACTCCGACTTGAACAGATATTAGTAAAAATGATGTCAGCCACCCCACACAACCTGTACCTCATCATGTATTGGCTGTGGACTGTGTGCGTCAGACAGAGTCAGCCCCAAACTACAGGTCTGTCAACTGTTGCATTTGCAAGGTAAGTTGCACAGCTACTCACCACTTGTAGGGGGTACTAGAATATGGTAGCATATTTATGGACCTGACACATGTGTGCAAGTGAATATAGTGGGCTACTGGGCTACTTGCCGAGATCTAACAGCCACTTGGGACAATGGGTACTCTGTCCAATAGTATGTGCCCTTTAATATTCACTAGACCACATGGCTGGTACCCCACTAGATTATTCAAGGGAGATGCCAAACAGTGGAGTCACAGAACAGTCACATGACTGTATATGCCAGCAGGGCATGGGCTGATCACCACCCACCTCCACCTCATCAGCATACCCATATACCTACTGTAGCAGTATATTTGCTATGATATATCAGCCAACCACCCAATTCCAGGGATGTGACATGTTCTATGTGTCATGTAATGCAGGAGTGACAATGTATGTCTGTATGCTATTGATTGTGTGATGAATGCTGCATCCCTGTCTGGCAGCCTGTGCGGCTCAGTAGGCTAGGAACATTAGCATGAGTGATGGTGTTGATGGTTTGAATTTTGCATTTGAGGCAGTCATATGGTGGTATTCCCACAGGCTGACATAACCTTTCAATCTGTTACCACAAGAAAGCTGGACAAAGCCAGAGTGAATGAGGGGACAAAGGGACAAGCAAACCTACAGGCAGATATTATCCATGCTCTGAGTAACCTAGAAGGTGGCTAGTATAACAGCAGGTTGAAACAGGTCAGATTAGCTGCAGGATGTAAAGGCCATCACTTAAATGTGTCAGTAGTTTATTTATTTTATTTTACATTTGTTTACCGGGAAAGTCCATCTGGACAAATGTCCTTTTTCAGTGGAGGCTTGGGGAGAAAAGCTCCATGTCTTAAGTCATAAAATTGTCTAAGGCCAGCTTTGAGAGAAAAATTGCACAGGACACTAAGGATAATCACAAGGCTTTCTTTAGTTATGTTAGGAACCTGGGTGGGAATTCCCAGATATGCTCAGAATTAGTCCAAAATGACAAAAAATGCACCAAACCCACAGACATTGCCAACATCCTAGCTGACAGGTTCAGCACAAACCCCCCCTCCCCACCAAAAGGGCAAATATCTATCCCAGCAGAGTGCTGCCCCCCTGACATCTCAGATGCTCAGGTAAGAGCCTCCCTCTCCAAAGCAAAAAACACAGCATCAATGGGACGAGATGGTGTCCCGGGCTGCGTCCTACATGAACTCCAAGAAGAGCTAAACCCAAACATAAAACTACTGTTCAATCTCAGCCTTACTACAGGTTATGTACCCAAAGAGTGGCATACAGCAACAGAGGTCCCTCTCCAAAAAGGTGGTGCCTCAACGGATCCTGGAAAATATCGCCCCATAAGCCTGACTAGCTTGGTCTGCAAAGCTATGGAAAGGATCATCATGGACCTCATAAATAAAGATATTGGGGACCTACAGACACTGGATCCTACCCAGTTTGACTTTGCTAAGGGCAGATCCTGCCTCTTAAAACTAGTCGATTTCTTGGAAACAGTCACCAAGGCCATTGACAAGGGGAAGGTGGTCCACACAGCCTACCTGGACCTCGCAAAAGCCTTCGATACAATACCCCACTTGGGCATTATAGATAATCTCACCAGCTTAAATAAAAACCCCTATGTCACTAGATGGGTTGCAAACTGGCTCAAGGACATAACCCACATGATTAGAATTGCTGGAGCCATGTCAGACTCCAAACCAGTTACAAGTGGCATCCCACAAGGCTCAGTCCTGGGACCTCTCTTTTTCGGTATATATTTCTCGGAGGTACAGGCCAACACAGAAGGATGGTGGCTGACCAAGTTCGCAGATGACTGCAAACTAGGTGCCATAATTGACTCTCCAGCCAACACAAGCATCCTCCAAAAGGGCCTCATAGAAACAGACAACTGGTGCCAGAGCCATGGCCTTAAGCTAAATGCCAAAAAGTGTATAGTCATCCCCCTTGGCAAAAACAAAGTGCCCACAAATTACCACATAGGTGGTAATCCATTGAGTATGGAAGAAGTAATTAGGGACCTGGAGACCCAAGTTGATAGCAATCTCTCATTTGACAACCACGTGGCCAAAGTGGATAGAAAAACATTTTATATAGCCCACCTAATCATAAAGGGATTCACATCTAGATCAGGGGAGGTTGTTGTGCCTCTTTACTCATCCCTCATCAGGCCCATAATTGAATACAATGCCCCTTTTGGGATGTACCTTACCAGACACCTGAAGCAACTGGAAAGTCCCCAAAAGTACCTTACCAAGAGGATCAAAGGGCTCAAACAGATGCCATATGCTGCCCGGTTAAAGAAACTTCAGCTCTACTCAGTGGCATACCGCCTGCTCAGAAGTGATCTGTGCCTGATGTATAAAGCCATGTCCAACCCGGAATTAATGGGCATGCTGCACCTCAGAAAATCCAAATCCCATTGAGCTACGCGCTCGAGAGACTTGAACCTCAGCACTGAAATAAATAGGACATGCTGGAGGGACAGATTCATAACCCAGAGGCTCCCTTCTCTCTGGAATAAAATCCCAGTCCAGGTTAGGCAGAGTCCTTCATTGACTCTCTTCAAGAGCAATCTTGATGAGTGGATGGGGGATCGTAGGTTTACCCCGGGTATACCTTCTGTGTCACTGTTAGACAGAGGCACAGTATACTAACCTCGAAAAAGGGCATAGCAAAATTAATTTAAAATTGGTGGTGAAAGCCAAACACACTCTGGCTAGGCTTATACATGCCCTAGGGCAGATAGCCAAGTATGAACCTATGAACCTATAGTAACACAAGTAGCAATAAAGAACAACATAGCAATACAAGCAGTAGGTAGCATAACAACATTATAAATATAATACATTCAGAGTATTTGTAGTTACATTCAAAGTTACAGAAAGAAAAACAGAGACAACAGCTAAATATGCACATATGTCTAGATCAGCATATGTAGTGATAATCATAACAATTTACAAGGAGTTAAATGCAGTCAGCACAGATGCTTAACAAAGGGGGTTAGAAGAGAGGGTAATAAGCAGGGTGAGGCAGGGGAGTGTTCTATCCCAGGGAGCTGCAGGAACAGAGCCAGGAATTTGCAAGGTGGGTTTTTAGGACCTTTTTGAACTGTAATGTAAAGAGAATGGTCACTATTGAGCTTGGTAGGCTTTTCCAAATCTTGAAAGTGTAGTTGGAGAAAAAAGATTCACCTGCTTAGTTTTTTGCTTTAATGACTTGAAGAAGACGTTCATTGTTAGAGCGGAAGGTTCTGGAAGTAGAGTAGGGTTGAATGATATCTTTGAGGGCTGAATTGTTTTCAGGTTGGTGGAGGATTTTGTGAGCTAAGGTTAGTTGATTAAAGTGAAGGAGCTGGGGGAGTTGCAGCCAATCAAGCTGTTTGAGAGATAATGTGACCTGTAAGATGCATTGGTGGCAGATATGGAGATTTTATTAAAATAAGCTTCAACTTTGGCAATGTCTGTTTTGCGGGTCTGTTAGGACTATGGATGCATATAGGAATGCTAATAGAAGGTGTGTCCTGTCAATTGTGACTTTTGTGTTATTTGTTAAAAAATTGGTTATTTCTATACAGGAGGCCAAGTTCCTTGTGAACTTTTTGATCGTTTGGTCTATATGGAGATCAAATTTCAGGTTATTATCAATTAAAACCCCTAGCATTTTGGCTTGCGTAGCTGGAGTGATCATAGTGGGATTTAATATAAGCTGGGAGCTGGTTAACCAGGTTTCTACAGACAAAAAGGGAGTCTTGGGCGATGGACTGAAGGTCAGTAAGGGAAGCGGCAGAGTTGATCAAAGTGTAGACATTAGTGCATTGAATAATGGTTGCATGGGAAGCAGAAGAGTAAAGCTGACTGATAAAAGGAGAGATAGGTAGTCTTCTAATCTCACATCATCTAATGTGTGTGTGTGCATGTGTGTGTGTGTGTGTGTGTGTGTGTGTGTGTGTGTGTGTGTGTGTGTGTGTGTGCGTGTGTGTGTGTGTGTGTGTGTGTGTGTGTGTGTGCGTGCGCGCACGTGTGTGCATGTGTGTGTGTGTGTGTGTGTGTGTGTGTGCGTGTGTGTGTGTGTGTGTGTCACACATATTTGCATTTCCCTGCATTAATGTCACAGATGGCAGGGATGTGTCATGGATATCATCACATGCACAGGGTGTGGTGTCAGAGTGTCAGGAGCCTAGGCTGTGCCAAACAGGTGACACCATGTGTGTGAGTCAGGAAAGCTTGTGGTTAGATGGTCCATGGAGAGGGGCCATGTGTGTCTGTCGGTGGCCTGCATACAACAGTGGTGTTTGAGTGTGTGTGCACACATTCAAGCCCAGTGCTAGCCCTACTTGTGTGTATGTTGGACAGCTGTGGACTGTACATGGTAGAGTGGACAGTTCACCATTTCCGGCCAGATATATGTGAATTGGTTCTACCAAGAATAACACTGGCAACAACATGCCTCAGGTCAGATGTGGTGCCAGTACCTGACGGTGATTGCAAAATGCTGAGGCTGTGTCCCAAATGGGAGTGCTCAGGACCACATGCCTATGCCTTCCACATCATGGTATGGACAGCACACTTCCCTCTAAAGCTCTGTAGGTTCTTCCAGTATTGGAGCATGACTATGCATGGCCACATGGACTCCCAGCAGATGGAGTTACTGATCTTCATCCATATGCCCAATGCCGAACTCCAACCAGATGTTCCAACACAAATATCGTGCAGTCAAAGACAGACACTATCTCAGCTCGCCGTCTATCCATGACAGCAGGGGACTGATTCAGCATGTCCCTATTGCAGTGGAGGCAGTCATGGATGTCAGACTGTGCTGCATCCATAACCCTATGCATCCCTCTGGTGTTGCATTCAAAATGTGCCTGTGCCTCCCTGATGGAACAAAACATGCAGCGAGTGACTCATGATTTGACACCTGCAACAGGTGGTGGATAGCAGCAGTCCTTCTATGAGCAGTCCTGTCAATCTGCCTGTGTGGGACCTTGGCCAGTGTCTACACTCACTGAAGCCATAGTTGTCACATTGCCCTATTCAATGTCACCACCCTATGACTTTCCACTATCTGTGGCCTCTGGGGACTGGGTATTTGTGGGAATACTGACTGTGTGCTTTGACAATGGGGGGCAGAAGAGGGATTTCAACCTCTGGGTCAGATTCAGGCACCAACAGCCCCACCTGTGCCTCACTATGGCCACCATCATCAACAGCATCCAATGCAACACTGACATCTGGTTGTGAGGGGGATAGACTCCAAACCCCGGGTGACCTGTGAGAAGCAAAACAACAGCAGTACATTACTGCCTGCACTATTATCTATGGTAATCCACACAGACTCACACAGATGAGGATCCACAAGTGCACTACAAGTCCCACATCTTGACATCTCTGCTCCTATGCACAACAGACAAACTCACAACATACACAGACAAGCCAGACCCATTATAACATGCACATCAGCTACATCCAGTTAATATTGCATGTACAATACTCCTGTAAGGTATGCAATATGAGAGTGTATGTGATAGAACTAAACATAACACCCAGTACATCTATATTGAGAATGATATGCCAGTAGTAGTATCACTGCCTCAGGAATGTACCATAAGTTTGGGCCTCCCCCCCCCCCATTAATTATGGCTATGCCCTGAGCTCTTGCTCTAGGTGGTTGACATGTATGTTAGACATAGCTATCAACCAAATAGGGACAAATGTCAACAGACACAGGGACTTAGTCAGAGTACATCAGGGACAGTCAGGGTCAGTTTTACAGTGTTAGAACTAATTATGTGAGACATGGATAGAATGAGAGGAAGTGAATTACAGTACATCCTTTGACATTACAGGAGTTTACAACCTCCCATATTGTCACTATGTACTACATGTAGTCCACTAGCTTTCCTACAACAGCCAACCATTGTAGGTGGGATTGACAGGGACAGAGCTAAGATGTGATTGAAATCAGGGACAGTTGAGAGGCATGCATGTAGGTGTAGGACAGCAGAGTATCAATGACATGTCATCACCATAGATCTAAGACAGGCTTACTGCTGTAATCCTTGTTCCCCATACCTCTATCCTACCATCTGCATCCTGTTAAATGTAGAAATCTATTACATACCTGGTGGAGTACAGCACTCCTTTGTTGAACTTTGCTTCAAGTAATCCTTTAATAATACACTCCCTGTGTGTAAGTCTCATACAGATCTGTGTCCCATAAACAGCTGCTTGCCTTTGTAAGATACTGCTCATTAGCAGGTAATTGCCTCTGCATCACTCTGTGGCTCAGAGTTGCTAATTGCAGCCAAAACAGCTGTATTGCCAATGACATGCTACTACAGTGCCATATATAAGGCCTTCATCTAGGCCTTGGCCCCAGTCTTAGTTTTTGAGATGAACATCACTGAGGTGTGGAGACTACAGTATCACAGAGGGTAGGTACAAGCACCATCCACTGTAGAGATTTATGACATATGTCCACAGTTTTGCCTCATATGTGTGGTCAGTGTCCCATACCATTGTGTTGATCTGGCAGTGCACTGTCAATCATTGTGGGCTGAGGTCAGTAAGGGAAGACACGCATTTGTGTGACACTCTGCATACCCATCATAAAATGCATGCTACTGCAATAGCTGTTATTCTATCAACTTCAAATCTTTGTGGGGCAAACTGTTACACATGTCCCTATCTATGGGCATTTGTCCCACCCCCATTACATATGGCTGCATCTGGATCCCTTGTTCTAGGGGGTTGAGAGATATGGTAGGTCTGTAGCAGCTACCTTTACATAAAGCTGTGTATGCTACAGGCTGCAGGTGCTGCTACAGCCTACAACACATAGGTGGGAGTGTGAACACATTGGTGGACAGCAAGCTGTATGTGTAATTGTGTCAGCTGTGTTAGGCCTGTCATAATGACAGAGCCAGGGCAAGGGTATTCTATACAGTGCAATCGGGGCATGGTCTTAAGGTACATACGTTAAGCAACAGTGTGACTAACAGTGTAGTAGGTGACATGTACGTAGGCTATATGGATATGTGCATTGTGTCTCTGCCAGAAAACCTTTGCCTTGCAAAACTGGGCAGCAGTTAATTAAGTAGCAGTAACCTGTGAAGAGTAAGATTGCATGACTCAGTCATTACTTTTTGTCTTCACAATAATGTAATTGAAATGCAATACAACACTGAATTTGAACCCAAGACTGCGTGTGGCAAAATGTACTGCAAAGAAGGCATTTAACAGACTGAGCTACTGAGACACTGCAAAAACATGTTTATTTGCAGGATATGTGTGCATATGTACAAGCTGTGAGAAATATTTCCACATCCATGAGTATGTGTGTGGCTTTATATGGTTGTATTTTTGCACCAGGGTTGCAGTTGTACATTTCCTTTGCCATCACTGCCTTAGAAGGTGTCTTTCCACAAGTTGCTGATAAAAGGGCACCTGCTATCGCAGAACTCACTTACATCCATTAGTATGTCTTCATTATTATTTATTATTGCAGCAGAGTCCAGGGTACACTCCCAGTTTTCACATTAGTATTTTTTTTATTTCAGTTACATGCATGTGTGTAAGTAGCAAGCAATATGCTTTGGTGGAAGCAGCTGTTTAACCTAAAGCCTGTGAAGTGTGGCAGCGTAATGCAGTGTGTTATAGTTGAGAGAGGCCCAGGTTCAACACTTGGCTGAGGTATTTATTTTCTATATGTGGCTAACACTGTAATAGACACATATAGATGTGAAAGCTCTTTAAAGCTCATTTAAACTGAGCTAAGCGAAGTAGTGTGATGCACCATGTCACACCCCTCTGCACAAATATGTGCAAACCTGTGCTAAAAATATATAAAGAAAAGAAAAATGGGTGTGATAGGAAGGTGATAAAATGGAGGCAAGCAGGGTGAAAAACAATGTGAAAGGCAGGTAGGGATATACAGGACAGGTGTAGAATGAAACATAGCTATCCTTTTCTTGTACAGCAACAGCTTTGCATTTTGCCAGGTTTTGTAGATGAATTTGGGACTCTCAAACCACAGAGAGAGGGGTGAGGATGACATGAATGTGCTGTCAAAAACATTGGACCAAATTAATTGTGTCCAGTGGACATGTGTGTGAAATGGAGAACTATGTATGGGGCAATATTTTTTTTTATGGGACAGGTGCCCATTTTTTTTTTTTTTTTTTTTTAAGGAGCGAGTGGTATGTTGAGGAAGGGGCATAGGTACATGCAGGGAGATATGATGGGTAGGAGAGGATGCAATTGTAGACAGACAAAGCAGTCAAGACAGCAGACAGAGGTGGTGTGTGACACATGGGGGTAAACACCTTGGATGGAGAGGCTGTTGTGGAATCGGAGTCACATGTGCCTCCAGATGGCAGCAGCATAACTGGCATCTCCACACATGGGCAGTTGGAACTGTTCCTTCACTGCCCCAAAGTTGGCTGTGCTAGAGCAGGGTGCCAGAGCCAGCCTGCCCCACCAGGTTGGCCAGTGTGCCCTCAATCTGGCACAAGTGATGTTCATAGATCTGATGAATGATCCTGTGCAACATGATAAGCAGTCACTGTTGGGTGACTGCAGCCCCTCTGCCACCACTCCCAGGGGGAGGCTGGGCCCTGTACCTGAGGCAGTTCCACCCAATGCCACAGGTGATGCAGGGACAGAGAAAGGGTCACCATTGGCCTGGGTCCCAGACATACTAGGACCCAGTGCCACAGCCAGTTGAGGCAAGGTAGTCAGATCACTGAGAAATAGCCTACCCTGATGTGCTGTGGTGATGCAGGTATAGCAATAAGTATACGTTAGTTATGAGCAAAACATAGTAATAGCAGCATGCTAGAACAGTGGAAATAACCAACATAACAATACATGACAGAACAGTCAGTATGTTAACAGCATGCCAGTAACAGTTACAGCATAAGGCCAACAAAATAGGTAATTCAACAAGAAATGTAAATATTCAACCATTATATTACATAACAATAATAATACACATGTCCAAAATGCAGGTAATTAAACAACATATGTGAATAGTAAACCATAACCAATAGATAACAATTACAAATAAATGAAGATAAGGGGTGGGGAGAGAGAGAGAGAGAGAGAGAGAGAGAAAAAAAAACAGTCCATTAGTACCATTATAGGCTATTTACTAGACAACAGTATTATTGTCTACTCTATGGATCTGTCCTTTCTTTATGTGTACCAGTCCCCTATAGCTGCAATAGCATGTACATACCTCTCAAGCTATTAAGCTATTTGTATGGGACAGTGCGGGTCAGGCAGTTACAACTGTGGGTACATAACTACACAAAACACTTGCACATCAGGTGGACCTGTATAACTACCAAGGTGTACTGTGGGCCGATGTAGTGATACTTTGCAATTTAGGCAATCATTCCAAAGATAATTCTGTGGTAGATGGATTACACACTATTAATTACATTGCATGACACTTGAGAGACATGTATGTGTACAGTACAGAAATTAAACAACTATCATGCCTTGCTTGGCAGGCATGAGGATAGAACCTAATAGCAATGACTGCAGAGGACATCTGCATGGAATGTATGAATTGGCTACAGCAACTTTGACCAGACACTACAGGCATACAGCCATAGCAAGATTGCACATGTTATTTATTTCATTTTATTTTATTATAATTATATTTATTTCCATTATGTTATGTTGTACTTTCACAGTCTTGCTAATGATTTTAACTATCTGTGAAATCACACAATTATTTACTCATAATATGGGTTACCTTACCCATTTACCTGCAGTTCCTGTGGAGAGAGAATCTGTATTATGTGACTGATACTGTAAGATTTAATGCTACATAGCACTGGATTTGAACCCCGCTCTGTGTGGCAAAATGTACTACAGACAGAGCATTTAACAAATTGAGCTACTCAGTCACTGCTGACTGCTAATTGACTGATATTTGTTTAGAGCTCACATGGAACCAATATATGACCTGGTAGTACTACTACAGTTGTATACTAGACTGCAGTGACAGTAAAACACACATGCATGAAATAAAAGCATGACAGAGATAGTAGGTAATCTATACCTTAGTAAACAGAATGCAGGTGAACACAACACATTGTTATTGGTTTGAAATATCTGTGAAGTTGACAAACAATATCAGATCATGGAGTGGCCTACCTCACCCATATACCTTGCTTATCTGCTGCTTGTGGATGACAGAGCATTATGTAGACAATATTGGCCTAGAAACAGCCTTGACTGGTACTGTATGTGTTAAATAAGATATTTGGCTGCCATTATATTTGCATGTTATAGCTGTTACAGTGTTATACTTGACTACAGCACCTTATCTTACAGCCTGAATGCATACAGTTGTACTACAATGGTTAAATCAAGGCAAATCTGATGTACACAACTTACCTTGGTTTTATTGATAGTGGTTCATCTGTTATTGCAGAACAGCTGGCATTATTCATTTCTTGGGAATCAGGTCTAATTCCACACTTATTGCACTACAGACTTTAGTTTCTAGTACTGTTTCAAATTTTTTTATTCGACAGCAGTTGTCATTATTCAGGTCTTGCAATAATATCTACTTACACAGTTATTGCACTACAGACTTTCTTGTATATACTTTAATGTAGGCAATGCTATTGCTTTATGTTTTTATTGCACTACAGTTGACATTATTTATTTATTGCACTACAGCTAGGTCCACATTTATTGCAATGCGAACTTTAATGTGCATACTTTATTGCAGGTAATGCTTTATTCTTTCTTACTTATTTCACAATATTTAGAATAATACATCCATACTCACTACACTCATGACACAACCTGGCCAAGTGCCCGACATGCGCCTCAAGGTTGTGAGCCTTCTCTTCTCCAGCTGGTGGGAGAGAAGTACACCATTATGTATACCAGTTTAGCAGACATTCAGATTTGATACTGGTGGTACAGAGATAAATGTGGGATATCCCCTGCCAGAAATTCTTGGACCTAGGTCCAAGAGATCCCCCTTACATCTCTTTAGATTGTCATGGTGGTAATGACACTGCTCTCTTGTGGGGGGGGGGGGATACCAGTTGCACTGATGATTTTCCTTGATGGCCAGTCCCAGGCCTCTGCCTTGCACTTTGAGCCCGGTAACTTCCCTGCAGAAGCCAATCTTCATGTTACAAGGAGTCTGACCATTACTCCAGACTCCAGGATGCCCCAACTCTGCACCCGAAAACACGAACCCTCACCAATGCCTACCATAGTATCCTTCAGAGACAGAATTCCAATGGATTATGCTGTGTTCCTGCCTATTGGGCTTAATATATCCTGTTTTCCCACCCATACATGGCATTGGACAACATTTAAAAATGCAGTGTGTTGCTTAGCACCACGTAAACCAGCACAGCTGAGCAGTACAAAAACTCAAAGAACCGTATGCTTACCAATGCTTAACAGTGTGCAAACCAGCTAAGCAGAGCCAAGCATTTCATAAACATAGGTTCATAGGTTCATAGATTAGTATTTTCAGCTATTGTGTTTATGCAGTGCTTAGCAGGCCTTAGCAGGTCTTGGCAGAACTTAGCGGAGTGCAGCGGTCCATAATTTAAATATAATTGTATAAATTGTATTTTAAAAATAAATGCGTACTTTCCCTTCCATGTATTCAAACCCTACATCTACTGCTCCTGAGGCCATATCTCAACCCATTTAGCTAGAAAGACATGTGAAATTTAGCTACAGCTTTACATATACCTCTGAGCTGCCTATAAGCACTGCTGAGCACCCCAGCGCATAATGCAAATCCAGCTAGCTATGCTTACACATGACCTTTAAATAAATAATAAATTGCATTTGCTTTCTATTTTTAGATATCCGGCAGGTGTCTCAGCACTGCATAACATTGCTGTGTTCCATGCTGTGCAAACATCCTTTTTAAAAAACAAGAAAAAAAAAAAAAAAAAAAACAATAAAATAAAAATTGACATTATACAATTGAACAGTGCAGGGATTGTCTTACTCATCTGAAGACACAGTTGGCACTGCACTCCCTACACTGATTCAGTATCCATGTTTCACAGCTCTCCATTGACAATGCACCATGATTAATATGCTTGTCGCACTGCAGAGGGGGAACTATGTATACTGACATGGTAACATTCCATGTAGGCTGTACATTGTGCCCACATACAGTTTATTAAATCCTGGGGTTTGTTTTATTATTATTATATTTTATGAAGGGTTTGGACATCACACAGGTGTGAAAGGTGTAAAACAGAACACCTCTATGACACTGTTCAAGAAGAACCTGGACAAGTGGAAGGGACACCGTAAATTCTTACCTGGGATAACTCGCTTAACCCTCCTGGATATGGACAGTCATTACTAAATGCAATCTTGGGTATTGACTAGCATTTCTTAGGTATTACATTGGGATGAAAAGGCTAGGCTTGAAATGACTGCCAGGTTGCTAGTCTAGTAATCTTCTATGATCCTCTGATCCTATGAGGAAAAACATTCCCTGTTCTTAAAAAAAACACAGTAATTTCTTCTACTGATTACATATTTTTGTAGCATTATTTTCATTTAACCATACAACATGAAAGTATCTATTTTTATGAAAAGACTATTGCTCCTGGTTTTCTATATCACTTTTGCTTTTCCATTGTGAGTAACTTTGTTTTCCATTATGTTGTCTAGTGTGGTCAGAATCCAGCTCTAGAAATATTAATTACAGAACACTTGGATGATATGTAACCTTACTGTATGCATATACACTTGGATTCAGGAGCTCATTATCAATTAATATGAACACTTGCTACTCTAGTCGCAGCTAATTAGTAAAATTGCTAATACTTAGAGCAGGACATGAAGTGAGAGACAGAAATCTGCAGTAGCAACTAGATAGTTGCATGAAAAAAAATAAATAGGTGAATGAGAAAGTGCCATTCATAAGGAGTGTAAATGAGAATATGAGAAAACCTTCATGCTATATTAAAGTGACCACTGCTCTTCTTAAATCTGTTTTCTGACAATTTTAAGGTTTGGAAATGAAAGTACAGGACAGTTGAAGGAGGGGACAGCAAGCCAACAGAAACACACAAGATAAAGAGAAAAGATATGAGTCAGTGGTGGGAGGAAGGATGGTAATTGTTTTGTATGAAAGGCATCCGCTATATTTTTCCTCAATAAAGAAAGCTGGGGAAGGGTGTTAGGGATGGTGAAAGTATGGTAAGAGATTGAGGATAGGTAGCAGGGAAAACACAGAAACACATAACAGAGACAAAGAGTGACAGGATAAGTACTGAAATGCTGAAGGAGGCAGAGACATTTACAAACAAAGGAAAGACACCGGTGATGGGGAGGAATGGGTAATACACAGAAGAGGGCACTAACACAGAAAGGAGAGCTATACCTGGACAGGCAATATGGAAGGTGTGATCTCCTCTACTGCACTCCCCAGGGGGATTTGAGATAGCACCCTGACCACTCACTCTACTGAATCATACTTTAGGTGGTAAGGAGAGGCTGTGGTGTAACTCTGCTAGTTGAAGAGAAGCCTTTCCAGGTAGCCAATGCTGGCATCCAGTTGCTCATCTGCCAGCTCTCTAACAAGTTCTATCAGCTCATTGTCAGTAACATACTCATATTTTTGAGAAAACCACCAGCAGGAAAGATGGTGCTCTCAACTGGTGAAATACCATCTGGAGAAGGGGAGGTAGACACCTCACTGGGCCTCAGTGCAGTCAGAGAAGACAGCCCCCTGATATACAGTGGAAAGATGGAGGGCCTGGCTGGGCATGCTGGGAAACTATAGATCTAGGCCTTGTCACAGGCACTGCCATGACAGTCACTGAGAGAGAAATAGCGAACATAACATAAGTTATAAAGAAAGATTAGCAACAAAGAAAAGGAGGGAAGAGAGACAAACTGTCATAAAAGCAATATTAATGCTAAAACATTCATACCAATAATTACATCGCATAAATTAGGAGAACGGCTGCAAAAAACTATAAAGCTGTCTATAAAGCTGTCATGTAATATGGATGTGTGATATGTAAAGGCTGCTATGCTATGATTTCCCCTCCTAACAAGGTGGTCATTGATAGATATTGTGACAATGTGCAATCTGTGCCAAGTACAGTTGTGCATAGCATGGCTAGTCAAATTAGAAAAATGTCTATCCTGTATAGTAACACTTTCATGTGTACACATACAAAGTACCTGAATAGCTTTGCATTCATGCTGTAGATAGCATTAAAATGACAGCAGCAACATATATGCATCCAAACATAACTATAGGTACCCCACAAGGGTGACTGATATGCATGCTGCTACTGCAAAAGCAATACAAGAATAAAAATCTAATACAAATAGACTTAAAAATGTAAAGTAATATGCACCCCTACACCTGGAAATCCTTTGCATCTGCAACCTCTTAGAGCAAGAAATCTGGACAAAGCCATAAATAAAAGTGAGGGAAAGACCCAAAAGTAGGGATAATTATTTTAATGTTGCTCTTACAAACTTAGAAATTTGATAGAATTACAGGTTTTGTAATAGAATGATTTTTTCTGAAGGATATGAAGTCTGAAACTCAAATATCTGTCATTACTTTTTAATTTCAATCTTTAGAGATTTACTACTAATTTGCCAGAAAACCACAATTTTATGAAAACAGACCAAACATATCAGGCCAAAATCTGGACATTCTGAAAAATTTGTACAGTTGAGAGGTATGTTAGGAGACAAGTAAAATTAATCAATTCAATCACATGCCTACAAGCTACCATTTATTAATCAAGAAGCCAATTACCTCCAATGAGTGCCATATACTTACAATAATCACAGGTGCCCTTATTTTGACCTTTTCCTTCCTTCAGATCAGAAGGTCAGGATGGCACCTCCACTAGAATGAGGTATGTCAGTGGCATATGTCACAGCCCTGGCAAGACAGTGATAGGCTCCCAGTTTATACTTGGGACCAACATAGGTATAGTATTCCAAAGAAGGCACTCTTGGTGGTCACTATGCAGCATATAAAGAAAGATTTTTAATTCCTTACTGCAGCAGTGGGATGCACTGCCCACACAGTGCCATTAGAATTATGGCCAAACTCCACACCTCATGCAGAGAATAATGGCTGACATTGGTTTGTCCTTTAGCATAGAAAAGTGTAAATTCATTTACTTTTCTAACAGAATTATCAAACAACCTGTTTATTTGATGGATTTTGAATTAGATGAAGTTAAGGAGTATAAAGATGTGAGAATACTGATCACATCTAATTTGTCTTTTAAACTTCACTCTCACAAAATATCAGCTTAAGCAACTAAATATAAGGGTTTTCTACTAAGAAATGTATCAACTAGGGATGAACATATATGGTTATTAGAGTATAAAACTTATATCTGACCTCTTTGGAATATAAAAATAATTTTTTTGCTTATACTAGAGGGCAATTAAGATGTTTAGCGGGAGTACAGAGAAAATTTACTGCAAAAATCATGAAACTTAACTCCATGGAATATGGACTACAATGTGCAATACTGAAACTCTTTTATTTTTGTTTTTATATATATATATATATATATATATATATATATATATATATATATATATATATATATATATATATATATATATATATATATATAGATAGATATCCATGCTATATTAATTTTGGCTTATAAGATTTTTCAGGAGTCTATAAGTCATGTTTAATGGGAAAATTAATACTTGCACTAAAATGTACAAACGTAAAAATATGCATTTTATAATGAAAAATGGGGCATTCTGTGATGAGAGCCAAACCAAACAATGGAATGACATTCCATATACTGTCAAGCAATCTGAAAGCTTGGACATCTTTTAGAAAAATTTGGATATTTTGGTATGTAGAAAGGACAAATTGGAGGGATCAGCATTTCTTGATGGGCTTAAAATGCTGTTTTTGAACCTATGAACTGACAAACTTTCATCATTTTGCTCATTGTGTGTTTCCGTGCTAAGTAACATAAATCATTTTAGCAGCATGGCATGTGGTAGGGTGTCCAAACTGTGGTGCTGAAAACGTTGACATATTAGCATCATATAATGATATAAGAAATGGTGGAACATGTATGGGCAATCTACATGTTGGCTTTACTTTAACAACAGATATGGCCTGCGACTTAAATAGGACATGCTGGAGGGACAGATTTACCTCCCAGTGACTGTCACATCTTTGAAACAAGCTACCACAAAATGTGAAATGGAGCACCTCTATGACACTGTTCAAGAGGAACCTGGATGAATGGATGGGGTACCGTAAATTCTTAGCAGGGATAGTGCCCATAACCCTCCTGGAAATGGGCAGTCCTCACTAAATGAAATTTTGGGTATTGACTAGTACCTCTATGGTATTACATTGAGTTGAAATGGCTAGGCTTAAAAATGACATCTAGGTCAATAGTCTAGTAATCCCCTATGATCCTAGGATTTTTAGCACCTTAAGTGGCCGCAGATTTCCAATATATTACATGACATCTTTCTTGAAATCATTGACCTGTCCACACATGCCCATTGCACTCCACAGGCACTTATGTTGAGTTCATGAGAATGAGTAAGCCTCTTAGCACTGGTATGCTAACAGCCACAGCATGCAGAGAGCGATTTGTTGGGCCATTGTTAGCATAAGTATTATGCTCATAGCCTCATGTTTACACAATATAAAACCTGATGACTGTCTAATCTCTCATTGTGCTATGAAAGATTTGTGACAGCAACACATTTTTGTAACATGAGTACAGCAGGTCTATAAAGGAAGCAAGATATTTGCTATGTAAGGTAAGCACTAACTTTAATCATTTTTCCCTTTGTCGCTTTACCTTTAGCAGGTCTCTTTTTGCATGCCTGAGTATGCAATGTTGTGTTTGTAATCTACTACTGCAGTAAAAAGTGCAGTTAAGAAAGGTGTACTTATTGAAAGGGGAGGTTACCTAGGATCAGACTGCTTGAAATGCGGGAACAATTTAGCATGCAAGGTGCAAAGCTTAGTGTTTGGAATTAGTGTGTACTGCTATTATGAAACTTAGTACAAGATTATGCAGTTATACAGGTGTCAAGTTGTGTCTGGTGTTATTGAACAATAATATGGTTATTTTATATTTGTAAAGCTGCCAGTTGAGTTAGTGCATGGTTATTGTATGTGCAGTCATGCATGTCTTGCCATAAGTATGCTATACTGTCACTGTGATACATTGGTCCTAGGGTCGGATGAATTTTCATACAGCAGCAGAATATACATCACAGCTGGACATAGCGATTATTGGAGATGATTTTGTTAAGGCAAGTGCTTGTTGCTAGGTGCAGTATAAATGGTTTGGAATACCCACAGAAACTGCACAGTATCACACATATGGTCGACAACATCCTTGTATGAAATATACAGAATATGTTCATGCCTGCATGGCAGTAAACACAAGTGACCGATGTACAGTTAGTGTAGTCTGACATATGCAGTAGTTGAACATTCTTACAATATTACATTTAGTGGCAGATAAGTTTAAACGTACTAGTACATTTACAGTCATATTACTACAGGTCAAGATAGCAGGGCTAATTTACAAAACAGCTAATAGAACAGGGGAAAAGAGAAGAGAGGAGAGGAGTGGATAGTTATGGAGAGACAGGCAGGGTAATAGATGCAGAGGGGGTATAAGAAAGAAGGATAGGAAGAAGGGGAGTATGGGTAAGAAGTATAAGAAGTAAATCTACACAATTTGATATATATATATATATATATATATGTGTGTGTGTGTGTCTGTGCCTGTGTGTGTGTGTGTGTGTGTGTGTGTGTGTGTGTGTGTGTGTGTGTGTGTGTGTGTAGTTTGGTTAGTTAGAGACTGTGGGTATAGGATTTAGTCAGGAGTAGTACATTGGCAAAGCAATTTATTATTGAGGAAGGTATTAAGTAGGTTTTTAAATTTAGTTGGGTCAGCAATGGTTATGATAGCCTGTGGTATGTTATTCCAAAGTTTAGAGACATAGAATAGAGGGAGTCACTGGCTATATTGCTGAGTTTGGTTACCTGTAATAGAAATTTATTTGAGGATCAGAGGACTTTAGAGTTGGCATAGGGTTGGAGAAAGTTTTGATCTTTTTTGTCAGGTAGATGTACCAGTCTGTGGGTAGTAAGGAGTCGAGTATAGCTTATGTGGTGAGTAGTTCTAACCAATTGAACTGTTTTAAGGCAGAGCAGTAGTGAGACCTGTGGGGGGAGTTAGTGGTGAGTTTAGCAATATTAATGTAGCAGGTTTCTAGTTTGACCAGATTGTTTTTCTTTAGATTGGTGAAGACTGGGGGGGGGGGGGCATATAGCAGTGTGCTGAGTAGGTGAGTTCTAGCAATAGCTTGTTTAGTGGTAATTATGAGAAACAGTTTGAGTCTGTACAGAGCACCTAGTTTTGTGTCTGCCTTTTTGATAGACTGGGAAAGGTGAATATCATATCTCAGTTAGTTGTCTATTAGCACACCTAATAATTTTATTTGCTCTATGTTCTATATCATGGTATTATTGGAAGAATGTATTTGGAATAGTGTTGTAGGAACAGGTGATATGGTGGGGTCAAATAACATGAATTTTGTTTTGCATGGGTTCAGGATTATTTGAAAGTCTGATAACCAGGCTTTGACAGCTTAAAATGACTGTTGCATCCTTGCTTTGAGTTCTTTTAGGGTAGGAGCAGTGCAGATGACAGTAAAGAGAAATAGCTGCATGGAGTTTGTTAGTAAAGATTGCAAATAATAGGGAACTTAGAATTGAGCCTCTGGGAACCCCATGGCAATAAGTAAGAGGAAAGAGAGGTCTTGTTGCCACTTACTGTCTTAGTTAAGTATCTGTGGAACTAAGTGAGTGAACAAAGGCTGAGTTTTATAGTGAAGAGTTCTTTGGGTAACATCTGATGAGAAACTGTAACAAAAGCATTGGATAGGTCCAAAAAGATGGAAGAAACAAGATTTCCTTTACTTTGTTAGTTGATGGGATTGGTAAAGCTGAGACAGGCTGTTGTGGTACTTTGATTTGGGTGGACATCATGCTGTGTGCGGGTAAGTAGGTTATTAGATAGGAGGTAGGTTAAGAGATGTATATGAATACATTTTTCTAAGATTGTGGAAGGAGGATGAGTTTGCTATGGGTCTGTAGTTGGAGAACACAATGGAGGTGCCACCTTTGTGCAGAGGAATTGTATAGGATATTTTTTAGATTACAGGTATATATTGTTCAGCAACAGATCAGTTAATGACAATAGAGGCAGAATAGGAGATGGCATCTGCTCTGATTTGCAGGAGATTGTCAGCTGCCAGGGATGTGGGATTTAGTTTAGAGAGTAAATTTTTTATGGTGTAAGTTTTAACAGGTTTATATGAAACGGTATCAGTGGTATCTATGGGTATTGTTGGGATTGTAGGCAGAATATTACTGTGACTTTTAGTGAGAAAGTATATGGTATTTGTGAAGAAAGAGTTAAAATTGTGCTGCAATGCTGTTGTTTCTGTTAATGGATAAAGGGGAGGGTGTAGAAAATTGGCCTGGTTGCAGTTACATCAGACCAACATTTTTTAGGATTATTTTGTTGCTTTTTCAGCATAACAGTATAGCAAGTCTTTTTTCTAGTTTGACCTGGGCTTTGGTTTATTTCTAAGTTGATTTTTGTTAGTGTGCTACAGTGTCCAGGCTTTATCTCATAGTTTGAGTAAATTTTTAGTGTCCATTGTTAGTCAGGGTCTGATGTTAAATTTTACTGCAGTTGTACTGCATGGAGCTAGTAGCTTTTAGTATATTGAGGTAGGTGATGAAGTAGTGCAATGCGGTACCTAAGGGTAGATTTGTTAGTGGGGTCCAGTCATATTTTTGTAAGATGGAGGTGAAAGTTTAGTCATTTAAGTGTTTTTTGTTGTGAATTAGATGGTAGGTTAAATTTCTGAGGAGATGAGGTTAGTGTCTGACTAAGTATGTAGGGAGATGATTGGTAATGCTATCTGGGAGACAGCTTGATTAGTAGGCTTGAACAGATTTGTTAGTTAGAATCCAGTCTAGAACTGATTGTCTTTTGGTTACTTTGTCTGTTCTAGTCAAGGATTGTATGACCTGGGTAAATCAATGCAGTTTAATGCAGTTAGTGGACTTGTCTGAGTTATAAGAGTACCAGTCAGTAGTAAAGTGACCCATTATAATAGTTTCCTGAGTTAATGTTAGTGATATACAGTATAAGAGATCCTTGATTATATTTGGATTATTGCCAGGAGGAATATATGTAGCTATTATGATTAGAGATTTGTTATGGTTCATTTTAAGTTTGCTAAATAGCATCTCAGTATTGCTGAATTCAGGCAGGTTTGGTTCCATGAGTTCTACCTTTAAGTTTTGTTTATATGGTAAGGCTACACCACCTCCACGCTTATTTTTCCTGTCACATCTATGTGTATTGTATCCTAGAAGAAAAGTTTAATTGTTGGTAATTTCAGGTTTCAACCATGTTTATGTTAGTACCGTAATATCAGAACAGTCGAGTAATATGCAGGCATGTAGGTCTTGTATTTTATTCACTATGCTCCTGACATTCATGTTAAGGAGGAGGAGATTAGAGTTACTAAGGGAAGGTAATATGCATGTGTTATGTGGTAGAGTGTCGGAGCAGGTGGTTTGCTGTTGAGCACACACAGGACCAGGGTTGGGATGTATTACCCACAGAGATATAGTTGTGAAGAGAACTATAAAAGAAGTTTGTTGAGCTTATTTAAGAGTTTGGTATATGTGAGAGATCTTTGCGTTTTTGGGAAAAGTTGGAGGTATTTATGTGGGAAGTATCATATCATATAAATGTTGAAATATTGGATGCAATGACAAGATCGAGAGATTGTGTGTTGTGTTGCTGAGGATTTGAATTAGTAGAAGATGAGAAAGTGGCTTGTAATTGACAGTGGTAGGAAGTTAAGTTGTAGGTGAGTATTAGGAAAGTATAGACAGTGTGTAAAGATAACATTTGTAGATGTTTGAATGATGGAGATGCTAACACTGTTAAGGAGGGGAAGGAGTAGATAGAATGGTGTGGATAGAGGATATGTTGTTGTGTGATTGGTTGAGAGGGAGAGATGAGTGTCTAGTGAGGTATAAGTTTAAGTGTAGTATGGGAGGGTAGAGGAGCAGAGTAAGCCCAAGCAGAACAGGTAGGACCTGGCCAGGAAGACTACGACTGTAAAAAGAATCAGCAACCCTAGTCCAGAAGGTACGCTGTGTGAGGTTTTCTTTATCAGTAGCTGACAGCAGGAAATACCAATGCAAGCAATCCCAACCTTATGTTTAAATGGGACAAGGTAACTGCAAGCCCTTTCTATTAGGATCATAGCTGAAAAAATGAGGTGACAGAGAGCTTAACTTTTTGTGTCTAGAGAAGGAAAACTAAGAACAAATTGGCAGATAAGATATACTGATTTATATTACTTGCAGGAGATTAGCTTGTAAGAGTAGTGTACAGTGAAAGGTCTATTGGCTAGCTAAGTTGTGAAAAGCGACAACAAATTAATAAAATCAGGTGTGGTTTGGTTGCAGGAGGGAAGAGAGCACAGGAATACCATCATGGCTAACTGTGCACGCCACATAGCATGTACATTTATATTATTTCCAGTTCTAGTTTGTTTCCATAAACTGTTTTTGTTACGTATGAGGGCAGAGTCATACTTTCAGCAGAGATGCACTTCCCATGCTTAGTTTTAAAATCTACTCCACCTATGCATTTAAAGATATTGTAGCCAGATGTCACAGTCTCTTTGTTAAAGTACTTTGCCATGCATTCCTAATTTCTGTGGTAATTTTTCCAATAGATTTAAATATATACATTTCCAAAAGTTATACATTTTTTTTAAATTCATAAGTGATTAATAATTATAAATTTCAGGTGGGACAATAGGACAGTGAACAGCACTTGTGCTTCATAGAACTTGTTTTTCCAGCTGTGCAGAATCTAAATGTTCTGCCTGCATCCATGTGAGACTTTTCCATGCTCTCAGCTCTCTCCATAACTTTTTAATTTACACTGAAGTGTTTGTATGCGTTTGTGTACTTGTGCTTTAGTGCACGCCTCCCTCAATGGATGAACAACTTTTGATTACTTGACTAATCTCCAGTTTCCCTGCACACTTTAGCAGGATAAAACATGTATAAGTCAAGCAATTAATACATGAATGTCACAAACCAGCTGGTACATGTCTAGGTCACCTGATTTCCATGACAATGCCTTTCACCTGCTGGGACACTACCAGCTTGTTTACATTTTATCACTTTATTCAATAAATGTGCAAAATATGTCAGTAGTATTTGTTACTAGATAACTCCAAAAGCAGCATTGGAAATTGCAACTGCAGAAGATACTCTACTGATTGGAATTTGCTTTTCAGTTTATACCATGTTTCTTCATATCAAAAGTTACAGGTACTTTAAGACATAACTGAAGGCCACCTAATGTTTCCCTGACAATCTATGCCTTGAATTTAAATTCTGACTGAAACTAATAAAAAAAAGATCACTTTCATTACAATACTCTCATATACCCTTCCTCATTCTATACTTTGATTATGCTTCTGTCACTGTCTTATATAAAATGTATTTTTTTTACCATCCATTACTTATGACTCCAGGAACTGCCTGTAACTTAGTGTTGTATTAATGGGAGTACTTCCATTCTGTAATTTCAGTGATTATCTTTTAGTCAACGAACATCAGATCACTCAGTGATATACTTCAATTTCTTTATGGCGTAGTCACTATTTTTTGAGACTGGTAGTTACAAGTGTGTATCTGCACTCTTCCCTGGACTATCTTGCTGTAAACTATGTCCCTGATAAGAACTGAAACTTGTGTTCTAATTGTATTGCAGAAAACAAGCTGGGTCTGACAGGAATTAAAATATGTATCTTAAATTTCCATTGTAAGCTTTACTGGTAAATTTCTTTTTAATGAAATGTAATTATGGCTTTATTCCTGTGTAATCTTGTACCCCTAGTAATCTAAGGTGTTGTTCAGATTAGCATAGTAGATTTTAATACTCACAAAAAAGATAGAGAGAATGAATGAATATAGATCCTAAATGGTAAGATGGAAATTTAAGTTACAACAGAAGCAAAATAGAGCATCAAGGCCATTTCATTCAGCTAAGTCTTGTTTATGCAACAGTTGAGAAGCAAACATTAAGGAACATTTCGGTAATTCAAGCTGACTATATCTTCTTTCAACATATAATTTTCTTTGCTGTTTTATTTTGTTTGTTAACGTATGCCGGGTATTTAATTCAATACCAGTAAAGCATTATTGTTAATAAACTTATTGGAATTGCAGAGTGTAGGACATCATAGGTGTCTGCATTAATGTCAACATGAGATTCATTTAGTCCCCATCAGCTAACCTTTTTTGCTGTATTTTAAATAATTTCCATGGTGTCTCAAACAAATACACATAAAAATGAAGAATTTCTGGTAGGCCAAGCCAGACTAAAATTTATATTCCATATTAACAGTAGTGAGAAAAAACAAAGATGTCAATCTTATTAAGCCAATCCTTTGTTTCACTGAAGCATGCATGTGTTACTGTGCAATAATGGGAAAATTGGGGGTAAAGGTTTTTCCCCATATGATATCGCCACTATTAATGGCACAATTGGTGGTAAAGATGTTTCCCCATATCCCGACTATTGTGAGATCTTGGAGCTAGAATATTTAGAGATGCTAGAGTATGTAGAGTGCCCACTGTGAAAAACTCTTTTTTTTTTCAGCTAATTAGGCTTAGTTATTTTGCTATGATATGCGTTTCCAGGAAATATTCATTCATTTATCATTCATTACTTTATTAATTTATTCATTTCAGTTCTATAGCCAGGTATGTGAGCTGGTCAGCAGTTCACTTATCTGGTTATAGAACTGAAACAAATAAATTAACCAATAAATAAATAAACCAGTTAATAATGGTTCAAGTTTGAGTAAATAATTCCTTTATTGTGTGGGCTTAGACTGATGTGATTATCACCTGCTAGGAAAATATCTGTAAGAGGATACATTATTTATTTATTTATTTTTTTAAACAAGAAAGATCTTCATTGAATTATCAGTTTGACATAAGTAATTGTACATTATATAAATGAAAACAAGTCATATGTACATAATTGTCTATACAGTCATTGTCATTCAACTATTACATAGCTCATTCCGTTCTTACCTTCCTTACATATAATTTCTCCTCCAAAACATTATTCTGCTGATCCGTTCCCCACAATTCCCATTTTTTATGTAATTTGTTGCTATTCTTTTCTAAGGATCTCACTTCCAATTCTTTTATCTCTGCTACTATACTCACTTCTTCTAGTATAGCTTGGTTTAGACTTTGATTTGTATTTTCTAGTAATTGCTTTTTTGGCAGCCACAGAATTAAAATCAGCAAGGCCTTACTATACCTAGGCAATTCATATTTTGTATCATAGCTCAAAACATCATTTCCTTATGCCTGGATTAATCTTGTAAGGCAACAGTGTAAGAAATTGTTCTCTAGAGAAAAAGAAACGCTGAGCTTATTTCTGATGTTGGGAGGAATTTTGCAAGTGTGTTGTGCTACACTGTGTGCATCTAATGCAAATTAGTTATTCAGATAAATAGAAAAATGAGTAGTGTTAGAAGAAGTAATGCTAATACATAGGTTTATAATATATTCAATGCTGAAAAAAGTGATATGAGAATTGTGTACAAGAGTGACAAAATGAAGTAATTTAGAAAATGACAAGTAAGGTGTGCCGAAATTGAATCGACTTATATGTAGAAGGATGCAGCCACCAATCCTGTAGAAATATAAGAAGTTACACAAGTTGTAAGAATAAGGAGGATGGGAGGAGGATGGAGGTATAGAAGCCTGAAAATATGTATGAGGCTCTGCTGTGGAGTGTGGTAGTGTGGTGCAGAAAAGAACGTGTAAGTAATTTGTACAAAATAGCAGGGAGAAGTGAAATTAAGGTGGCCATGGTGGTGCAGCGGTTAGTGTTGCCACCTCACAGCAAGAGGTTCGATCTTCGGCTGGGCTGCCTTCTGTGCGGAGTCTGCATGTCCTCCCTGTGGTCACATGGGTTTCCTCTGGGTGCTCTATTTTCCTCCCACATGTCAAAGACATATTGTAGGTGGATTGGACACTCTAATTGGCCCTAGGCGTGAGTGCGTGCATGTGTGTGCCTTCTGTGCAAGATTGCATGCTGGGCTGGCAACTCGACACTGTAAAACTCTGCTGCCATTCATGAGTGGACAGGTGATCATTGGGGTGACCCCTAACTGGGAAAAGCCGAAAGAAGAAGAAGCAGGGAGAAGTGAAATTCCCGCAAAATTCACAAAACTGAGCTTTCAATGGGTCAAGGTAGACCCATAAATAGACACACACACACACACACACACACACACACACACACACACACACACACACACACACACAGACACACACAAGAGGTACATAGCCATTACTTTTCTACTGATCTCTCATTTAAAACCAGTTCCAACAGGGGAATACAAGTATTTTTAAATACTTTCATGTAGAAAGTCTAATTAGAGTTACTGACACCCCATCCCTTAATAATTTCAAATCTCATCCATTTGATCATAGTATTGGAATATTCTATATCCTTGGTATAACACACCATTTTACCTTGCACATCACCCTCATTGGTCACAATCTATAATTTCTAGGATTATTATGCTTTTCTAAAAGCCCACATTCTGTCTTTACTCTAGTATTCTTCAAACACCTTCATGTGAAAAACATAATTACAGTAACTGCTTCCCCTTTTAGGTCTTTAATCCCATAAAGTAGGCCATAACATTGAAATAATTCCCTATTCTTGGGACAACCCCCCCCCCAGCTCCCATATATGGCTTGGTCATTACCTTCATTGGTCACAAATCTAAAATTTTTCACCAGGATTATTATGTTGTCTTGAAAACCTAATACTTTCAATGATATAGTGTTAAATTCCTTTAATGATGATTTTGATTTTCTTTAAATGTTACTAGTACTTTTTGTCTCTGTATTCAAGCCTAGCTCACATTTTAATGCTCACATTTTAATGCCCTTTCTTTGTGTTTTGTCATTTTCTTATGTTTTAGATGGCTAGCTCCATTCTCCCCTTGTTATTGATTTTTACCGTTACCAGTAGAGAGGCAGTCTTTATTCTATGGCTTTTGTGTTGTATCCTGACATGAACTTGCCACAAGCTAGAGTTCCTAGTCACTTAATCAAGTTATATCATGTTCTCCTCTGTAGCTTGAAAGTACATGAAAGCATTAAATCTGAGATCTGCATCTGGAAAAGAAAAATATATTGCTCAACAAGCTAGTTTTTGTGAAACATTACATTTAAAACCTGAGGTCATTTACAATTCTTCCCTTCATATCGCCTCATGCCTCTTCTTTTTGTTGACCGCACATATATAATTATGGTATTTGCAGAGCAGTCCCCAAAAGTCACCAATTCATTTTGACAAGTGATGGAAGTTGTTGAAACTCTGATGACCAACTTCAAAAATTGCTATCACACTGTAACATTAGCCAGCTCCTATATTGCCTAGGATGATAATGCACTTTCTGTGAAACCTTGTGGCAGAAAAGCCTGACAACAAGAGAAGAGCATGCATGGAAAGTGATACCATAATAAAGCAGGCCACATTTCAGATTACATACTGTCAATCAGGATAGCGTAGTATATGCCTTCCCTCTGTTTTCATTTTCTTTATTAAAAAACATGCTTTTTTATTGTCGCCGTCACACTTTCCATGTCCCAATACAAAGAAACCACATATGAAAAGATATATCCAAAAGAGTTAACAGTTTCCCACCTCAGCACCTTTTTGAGAAAAGAAACATTATGTAAATGATGTAGTCTACTTAAATGTTATAGTGGTATTTGTCAAAATGAATGGCACTTGCCTGAGCACACAGTGGTAGATGTCATTGTAGTACACATCATCACAACCAAAACACAAAGCACATATTGATTTTCAAAAAGTATATTTAATAGAAATATGTTTTTCTTTGAAATCATATTTTCTTTCAGAAGGAACTCCCTACCTACTCACCATGCGGAGGAGAACCTGCATACCACAAAGGTAATATCACTATAAAACTTTTACAGAACTGATTTTCCTGAAGTGTCTATAACAAATAATTGATGGACAGATTTGTGTGTAAGTGCACAAGCTGGTATATGTGTGTGTGCACATATGTATAACAATTTGTGTGTCTCTCCTTGAATATGTTTCTGTGTGGGTGAATGAGTAACTTTTTATATGTGCGGCTGTGTGAATGACTGTGTATGTCTATTTTTGTATGCATCTGACTTAGTATATGTCTGTCTGCATGTACATCTTTCTATGTGTGTATATATGGCAGTAACGGTATCTGTATGTTTTTGTTTATGTATGTGTGTGCGGATTTGAGTCTGCATATGTTTGCTTCTGAGTGTTAGTGCTAAATGTCTTGCAGGTTTGGAAGATGTAAAATACTTTTCACTGTTACACATCTTTTCTTTTTCTCTCACTTGTAGTACATTAGAGCAGTTAACACTCTATGTTATTAGGGTTCTCTGGTCATATTCCACTAGGTATATGATCTCAAAATAAGTGTCGAGATATGTCTCTGAAGTTTTGCTCTCAAGATAAATTTCATGACATCTGTTTCTTGAAAGGATAAGTGGGTTATGACCAGACACCCGATCATAATCCCTTGTATTTTACATCGTTATCTATGTTATTACTATTTTCCTGTAAAGGGGCATTATAAGATTAGTAACATATTTGCCTTCCACTTTGAGTTGGCATCACATTTGATAATCTAGATGTAGATATCCATTTTCCTGCTTACCAGGAAACAAATAAAATGTACTGGACCAAAAAAAAAAAAAAGAGCTAAACATTAGTTGCACTTGTCTATTTTCAGTAACACAGTCTTTACAATATGTGTTACTTTAACTTTCACAACTATGTTAATATTCAGTGAATAATAGAAACATTGACATAGAGCTGTTTCAGACCATTTAATGTAGCTAGAAGGAGAAGAATATGAATAACTTTATCATGCCATGAAAAAATATAAAGAATGACGGACGAAAAGTAAGCAGCAGACACAGACATAGTACTTAGGTTAAATTTGTTACACAAGCACCACAACATATATATATAACCTTTATTTATCTAAAAGTGTTTAATGTGAGTAAAATCCTGACACCGAGGTAACACTATATTCTGTGTCTGCCATGGTCATCAGGAATTTTCTCTATTTTTAGCTAAACTAAAATCCTTATACACAGATCAGACAAAAATTAATGTGCTCACTTGAATTAAACATGCATGAACTATATTTTTTTCTGAATGTTCCATTAGACGAAAAACTATTTTAAACAAACAGACCGCCCCAACCCTGCCTTTGAAGCAATGTTATGTCCTAGTCTGATAACTTCTATAATTTATGCCTTAAGCTTTTACTGTTAGAATATCATGTTACCATTTTATGTTTTTTGTCAGTAATTGCCCTTGATGTCAGTTACTTCTTTTTCTGAGAGTACTTCTTCAAGACTTGTACACCCGATTTATACTGCAGTTGTGAATACCAGCAGTATTTGTTTCTAAACTTCTGCTTTTTCTGAGAACACTCCTACAGGTCTTGTACTTGAATAGAAAGATAAAGCCCCGAGTATGGTCCAGTCAGCCTGAGCTCAGTTAACAGCCGATGTGGGAGGATGACTGTATATATCCTGTGGGGGGGGGGTAGAACAAGACTATATAGGCTATCACTTGCATGCAAAAATTGCTGGGAAATTGTGACACAAGTTCATTAATTCGAAGGACTCAAAGTGAATTAATTTTTAAATATGAAATCTAATACCCAAAGACATGAATAATGAGCTATTGTTAAAGTTGATTGTCTAAAAGCATGTTTTTGCCTTCTTACTCTAAGTGAATTATCAGTGGTTTTGATGAGACATGCATAAACACACACACACACACACACACACACACACACACACACACACACACACACACACACACACACACACACTCACACACACACATTATGTGATCCTTTTTTGTCTGCTTGACACTTCTTGCAAGGAGTCGATTACTTAATCTTCAAGAATTCAATCATTTATACTAGCTCTCTTAACAGAATTTTCTTTTTGAATGTTCCTTACACACAAATATATATCCATCTAGCTAACTTGTTTCATATCAACTTAGTGAGACCTGATGAATCCCAATACTGTAAAAGTTAAACTACAAATTTTGCAAGTAATTCTTGCATTTGCTTTTATAGCCTTTAAGAATTTTTGCAGGGCAACATTATGCCCTGCATCTCATGGCATAGAGAAATGTGCCAGGAAACCTCTGATACTAACATACTAACAAATTATCATTGCTAGAGATATACATTTGAGAATAAGGAATGATCAGAGATATCACACGTTGGTTTATATTCTCGTGAAACACTCAAAAATGTGCTGTCCTAGTACTTCCAGTGTGTAGCACTAATGTGTATGTTTTAACATGTACCTCACTTTCTCTCAGTCTCACTCTCTTTATATCTGTAATAATATTTATATATGCATGTGTGTGTGTGCCTACACAAACACTTTAACCACATTTCAATACATAAATGTAAATTACCCCTCGCCCACTCTCTTTGTGCAAATGTTATATATTTGTATGGGTGAACTGACAATAGTCAAAACACCCAAATGTCGACCGTCAAAATTTTGATCACTAATGGTCAACAAACTTGGCACATGCAAAACAGTACACTGAAAATAGATTAAAACATTATTTTTGATGCTAATTATTTATAGTCACTCCAAAATCAGTTAATGTCAGGGAAAGGGTGTATTTCCTAACCCCTAGAACTGTGCTGTCTCTCATACCTGTCAACCATTTCTGTAGTTGACCGAATTTTGTCAAGTAAACAGATGTCAACTAAATATATAAATCATTGTGACAACTCTCTTCTGGCCAAGGCATTGGCTAGGGACAATTACAGCACACCTCCTCACAGAATGGATCTACTCACACAAGAAAAGGGGTGTTTGATACACCCTGACAGCAGTCAACTTCAACTGACTGCCTAGATGATTGCATCTTAATTCCCTTTAGGCATCTGTTTACTGAGGATATGTAACAGGAGACAAGAAACTTCTTGCCACTAAAAAAGGTAATATATTAACAAATTGCAAATGTTTTCTAGTTTGTACCAACAACATAACCAGCATCATTACAGAACTAATCTTAATAAGACTTTACTATGTCTAAGCACTTCAGATCCTGTGCCCCAGCTCAAAGAAAAAAAACATCCTTAGTTACAGCAATTTGTTCATCCAGTTCTTCTGACTGAGTATTATGTAGGGAATTTTCAAAATCTGCCAACAATACATTCACATTTACCTCTTTCTTTCCCATCAAACTTCCAGCATTTGTTATCTACATGAGGAAAATTTTCATGATGTCTGCTTAGAGTATAAAAATATCAATGAAAACCCTTCCATGCAAAGATCCTAAACCTTCCAGACTTTGCTGCATAGTTGGGAGCCATACGTATGTCCTCCTGATGTTCTCTTGCAAATTGCTTTGCTAGTCTCCCTTCCCAATCTTTTCTAACCTCCTCTGATTGATTCTTATAATTGTGATGCAATTTTTTATATGCCGTACTACTTATAACTTTTTAACAGCAGCTTCTCTTCCACATTCTAATAATATGCCACAGGTCTTTCTCTTAAGATTCCCCTATCCCTTTCTCTTTGCCTATACTCTGTTATCATGTCCAGGTAGGGAAGGCAGTCTCTAGCCTGCAGACCAAACACCTTCTTGGCCTCATTATACTCTATTACCTTCCCCTTTCTTGTTATTTGCTCCCAATGCATTTGATCCTTTGCAAGCTTTCTCCAGTAAATTATAGTCTCCTCTGGCCAATTTTCTGTATGCTTACTTGCAGTCATTCATATTGATAAAATGTCCTTTCTCCTTTCTTGTGATGGCTTAGTTTTTAGAATACTTTATTTTACCTTGCAAACAATATTCTATATGGTTGTTATTAATCTCCTTAAGAATCAGCATCCAAAATACCACTCTCTCTTTATTTCTTGAACTCCTCCCCTGCTTCATCATCATTGCTTTCCATTTTGAATGATAACCCTCTGCTTGTGTTTTCTATATGAACCTCAGTTGTGCAGCTCTAAAAATATCCCTTTATATCAGGTAATCCTAAACCAACTTGTTCCATCAGAAGGATCAACTTATCCATTTTAACTTCTGTCTTCTTCCCCTTGCAGATAAATTCCTTCAATTCTTTATTAACTATTGTCTACAACTAATCCTCTAGTTGATAAAAATATGCCTAACCAATATATAATATTACAGGGACTAAACATTTTCACTGCTTGTATCTTACTATGCATATCCATATACAATAGCTTCTAGTTTATCAGTTTTTGTATTATCTTTTCTTTAGTCTCTTCTTACATATCTTTAGCTGCTGTAACAGATGCCTTTTAATCTATGGTCCTAAATACTTCATCACATTGTGAAACCAATAATATGGGTATTGTTGAACAGGTTCCTTTGTGAGACATAAATTTCAGCTATAGCCTATATTTTATCTAAATTATATGTTTTTATCCCCAGAAATCTTGAAACCATCTCAAAATGTCCCACAACACTGAGATGTACTTTTCTGAATTTAACAGGTGCAAAATAACACCATCTGCAAGTAAAGCCAACATTTCTTGATTAACGTATGAGTTATATGCTTGTATTTCTATGTCCTTATTTCCTTTCCCGATAGATCTAAATATGAAGCAAATAACAAAGGGGAAAGAGGACACCCCTGCCTGTCTCCTCTGTTCAAACACAACATATCAGGATAGAACACTCCCACTTTACTTCTTGCCTCCTATCCTTCACATATGCACTTAATTAACTTAATCGTTATATCAGGGGAATGCAAATGCTGTCATTGTCCTACTGATAAAATCCCAGTCTAGTCTGCTGATTGCTTTCTGTGCATCAAGACCCACCAACAACAGCAGCATTTTTTGTGCAGTCTGCTTCTCTCTGGATCATCATTGTTCTATTAATGTTACATTTTTGACTACCCTCCACCTGAAAACTACACTGATCCATAGCTATCAATTTTGGCAACACCTTTGTCATGCTTTTAGCTAGTATTGACATAAACACTTTAAAATTATGGTTTAAAATGGGTCTGTGTGAAACTGGATCTGGTGGGTCTTAACCATCCTTAGTTAATACAGCTGTCACTGCTTTCTTCCAACATGTAAGTCCTTCTCTCCTTTTAAAATACTGTTAAATGAAAATCTTCCAGCTCTTTATCACTTTCTTCAGTCCTAACTTCCAAACTTCCACAAGAATACTATCTGTTCCTGGAGACTTTCCTGAAGATTGATTATACATCACTTTTTTATCTCATATCCTATCACCTTAACATTTAGTTATTGAGCATATACTTCTAACCTTGGCATAACTGAGTTTACTATATTTCCATTTATGCTCTTTCCTAATTTTTGCATTTCTCTGCTTCATACAAATTTTTATAAATTCTGAAAATTTGTAACTGACATGACTGACATTTTCATTAATGCGTGGTATCATTATACATCACTATCCCTCCAAGGCTCTCTCTCCATCTACACTTATTCACACCTGCTCTTTGTCAGGCTGCATTGCTCAGTTTTGTCCACACTATTCATCTACGCACAGCTGCATTAACAGTCTTTCTGAATGCCCAACACTGTATCATTATTTATATCCTATTTTTTTCAGTTACAGTTTTCCCTTGTAGGTTCATAGTTTCATAGGACATTACTTGGCTATTGACCACAGGTCTTTACAAGCCTAGCCATTGAATCCCAGTATAATACTAGATGAGTGATATCATCTATGCCCAAAGTTTTTGTAGCAAGGACTACCCATGTCCAGGAGAGAAGCCGGAGCAATCCCCGGCAAAAAATTTACGTTTTTTCATCCAGTCGTCCAGGTTGTGCTTAAACAGGGTCATGGAGGTGCTCTGCTTGATATGGATTGGAAGCCTATTCCAGAGGAGTGACAACCACTGAGAGATGTATCTGTCTCTCCAGCAGGTCCTGTATATGTCAAGAGCTTGACTGATGTCCCTGGAACGTGTAACTATAATCCCATTTGACTTATGGATGTGCAGCATTTCCATTACATTTGGGTCAGAAATAGCCCTGTAAACCAGACACAAGTTGTCTCTGAGTTGTCTACATGTTACTGAGTACAATGATAGTGACTTCAGTTTGGCACTATAGGATATGTGCTGGAGACCATAAATTTTCTTAGTTAGAAATATCTGAGGTCTCCCAATTTGCTACAGGTGTCTTGTATAGTACATATCAAAGCGGGCATTATATTTAATGATAGGCCTGATGAGGGATGAGTATAGGTGAGTTTTAACCTCTTTTGCTCTTGAGACAATGCTTTTTCTAATCAGGTGAATGATGTTGAATACCTTCCTTACCACAGTAGACACATGGTGGCCAAAGTTGAAGTCACAGATAACTTGTGTTCCCATGGCTCTGACTAATGAATTGCCACTTATGCTATTATTGTTTATTTTATAATCAGCAGGGGATTGTTTTTACCAAAGGGAATGATGATGCATTTTTAGTGCTTATTTTAAGACCATGGCTTTGGCACCAATCATTGGTCTGTGTAAGCTGCTTTTGAAGTATGCTGACATCACTAGGGGATTCAATGATAGCACCTAATCTGCAGTCATCCGCAAACTTGGTTTGCCACAGCCCCTCTGTTTTTTGCCTGGACTTCTGAGAAGTACACCCCAAACAAGAGAGAACCCAGCACTGACCCTTGTGGGACCCCACTGGTGACAAGTCTGCTGGTAGAGGTAAAGACTCCCACTTTGACTGAGTGGTGTCAATCTGTGAGCCAGTTTACAAACCACATGACAACATATGGATTGATATTCAACTGGGTTAATTTGTCAATGATACCCGAGTGCAGGATAGTGTCAAAGGCCTTGGTCAAGTAAAGATAGGCTGTGTGCATGGCTTTCCCCCATCTATGTCTCTGGTCATGTTCCCAAAGAAGTCCACCAGGTTTAGCAGGCATGACCTGCCCTTGACAAAACCGAGCTGGGACAGATCCAGGGTTTGGAAGTCACCTGTATCCTTATTTATGAGGTCCATGATGATTTATTGTCTTACAAATGAGGCTGGTTAAACTTATGGATCTACAGTTACCTGGGTCTGTTGCTGAGCCTCTCTTATGGAGGTGGATAACAGTCGCTGTTTTCCATTCATATGGGACAAAGCCAGTACTCAGGCTGTGGTTGAATAGAGTACCTATTAGAGTAGCTAGCTCTTATTTTAGAACATTAAGAACACAGCCCAGAATGCCATCTGGAACAATGAAGGCTGTGTTCTTAACCATGGAGAGAGCATTGATGACTTGCTCTTTGGAGATGCAGGGAGGAGGAGATGATGAAAACACAGTTTCTGGTAAGCTTGGGTGGATGAGGAGGTAGACATTTTCACTAAGCCTGTATGCTAGCAGGTTTGAAATTTCTGCAAGGTCAGTGTTTGTGATGCCATCCATAATTAGTTTAGCACACATCTGAGTCCTACCTTTTACGGTGTGGTCATAACTGAAGAAAGCTTTATGGTTATCCTTGGCTATGGTTACTAAACTTTTCTCATTGTTGCTTTTTGACGACTTTGCGAGCTGTCTTATTTGCTTGTTTAATTTGCTTGTTTAGGCTGAGAAGGGTGCTCTTCCAGTTCTAGGATCTCATTTTTGTTTTTTTAGACAGCCACTTCTTTTGCTTATTTATAATTTATTAATGCTAGATGTCCACCAGGATGGTTCGTTTTTTCTTGAGGATCTTGCATTAATCCTATCCAGCATGGCTGTGTCTATACATTTGTGTAGATGTTTATACAGGGCATCAGTGTATACCTTAGTATAGCCATCAATAACATTTGTGGAAACTGCAGCTTGGAAGATGATTATATCTTACCTTAGGAGATTATAGTTAGCTTTGCTGGAGTTTTTAAGGCTGATGTCTCCTTTGGGGAGTTCTGGTGATATTGCTACTTCAAAATGATTGATTTATGGTTGGATCCAACCACTGAGGGCCCTATACTTGAAGTGTTGCATTGGTCACTCATATTGGTGAGGCCAGGTCTAGAATACTGGAGCCCCTTGTTGGGTGGTGCACTTTTTGTCCCAGGGTATTTGAGTTAACAAAGTTCAGAAACTTTTGTGTGAGTGTGTTTGGGTTCATATAAGTTTCCCAGTTAATGGAAGGATAGTTGAAATCACCCATGACTAGGTTGTACTTTAATTGTTCCAAGTACATATAAATAAGCTGTGTGAGCATCTTGGTTCATGGAAGGGGCTCTGTATCTGATGATGACCTAAAAGGGGGTCTTACCAACAGTAATTTGGACTTGGAGTACGTCCATAGAGTTTTCTTGTCTAACCAGTCTAGAGGTGTAATTATCTTTAATGAAGATAGATATTCCACCTCCTTTGGTTCTCACACCTTCAAACTGTGGTCTGAAAGTGTGGAAGACATTTCTTAGTTGTCATTTTTTCAGGAAATACTGAAGCTGTAGTGAGTCTGCTTCGCTTTCCAGGAAGTAAACCCAAGTGACATTTATTCTCTTTCTCATGAATAAGTGAACTGGAAATGGAAGAAGTCACCTACAACCATGTCTTGCTTACAAGTTCATGGGTACCTATTAGGAATACAGTCCAGGAGACCATTAAGGAGCGTTGACCATTTTCACAATTGGCTCAAAGCACTGTCTGGTTAAGTGACTTGCTCAAGGTCACACAGTAGGCAAATAAGGGTGGAAAGTGTCAAACCCTTTACCCATGTCATAAGAAGTAGCACGTTAATATGTACTCAGCATTAACTGCCAGAGGAATGTTTTTAAATCCTGATTGTGTTAAGCCATGAAAACAGTGGCATGATAAATGTATGCATGAGAAAACCCTACCAAGGTGACTTTTGAACATGTGAATAACTGCTGAAATTTTATATGGCTCTCTAAAAGGAAAATGCATTGAGCAAACTCTTAAAATAAGTTACTACATTATAAAAATGTGTTTCTCAAAATACATTTAGAAGAGATTACACTTTTCCAAAAGATGCAGTTTAAAATATTCTAAGCAGAAAATAGTTTCAGTTAATTTAAACATGGAACTATATTCATTCTGCAAAAGTAAAATGGCAAAAAGTACTACCATGTCTTTAAAAATACATCTTGTGGAACAGACATCATCTGCATCACACACACACACACACACACACACACACACACACACACACACACACACACACACACACACACACACACACACACGCACACATGCACACACGCACACACTCACACAAGTGCAGTTTGATTTGTACAATCGAAAATAATGAACATTCACTGCCTGTGTGTAAAATTTGCTGAAATGAAAAATTCTTTAAGAAAGTCATTTTGCCAAGAGCAGACATGGGTTGATGAAGAATGTTTTTACTTGACACTTTTATGACATAAATCCATCAGATGAGACATGGCTTGATGAGAACACTCGTATATGACACAATATCCTTGGACATAAAGTGATATTATAGTGACATGAAAATATCTTTCCTGTCAGAGGAGTTGGTACAGATGTTGATTTATTTAGTTACTTAGTTATTTTAGCTGGATGTTTTCAATAATGTAGTAATTTCTGAAACCTAAATCTTTTTCAAGGGATTATTAAGGAGTATTTTTCATCTACTGATGTGTTTTTCATATGATGTTTGCTTTCTTTTTATCATCAGGTGTACTTGTATTCTACAAGTCCAAAAACGTATATGTGTAGTAGAATCCAACAATTCCTTCTGCTCCTTAGATATTTCTGTCTATCTATCTATCTATAGAGAGAGAGAGAGAGAGAGAGGGAGAGAGAGAGAGAGAGGGAACTATTTCACATAACTGAAAACTCAAAATACTGAATTTCATTTGACTGAGCCCACAATAAGTAATTTTCAAAATACTGAAAACTCATTTGACTCACTCTCATTATATTGAAAGCTTACAATGCTGAATTTCAAAATACTAAGTTTTAAGCCATAGACATGAACACTTACAACACCGACTAACTCTTTCCAAAACTGAAAAAAACTGCTTAATTACCCTTTTAACAGAAACCGGACAATATAAAGCCAAACTAGGTGGGGGCCGCACTCGCCACACCCCCAACTATATATACTAAGTCCAGGATCGCATTACAGTAGAGAAAAGGGCATATACCTACAGTACTGCCGGGAGCGCACGGAACATCTGCATTTTTACTTTAAATACTTCCCATAAAATGTTGAGACAAACCCACATTTAGAAACACTACAACACTACTTTCTGAGCAACTAGCAGTATTCTCACAGTCAGCACTTTAAGGAACAGTAATGATTTTTTTTTAAATCACAAGCAAATCACAAGTCAAGGGAAATACATCACATCTATGGCTTAAAATTCAGTGTTGTAAGCTTTCAGTATAATGAGACTCAGGCAAATGAGTTTTCAGTATTTTGAAAATTTGGTGTTGTGGTCTCAGTCAAATGAAATTCAGTATTTTGTGTTTTCAGTCATGTGAAGTATACCTATATATATATATATATATATATATATATATATATATATATATATATATATATATATATATGTATATATATGTATATATATATATAGATATATATCGATATATATATATAAATATATAGATATAGATATATATAAATATATAGATATAGATATAGATCTATGTTGATAGAGCAAAAGTACTTTTCTGTGAAATGTACAAGAGCGAACTCACTGATGAAAGTGCATTTTATTGAAAATACACTTTCGCAAAAAAAAAAAAAAAAAAAGCACCAGTTTGCATGTAGATTTAGTTGTACAGCAACATGTAGTGTTGATTGTACAACTAAGCAAACTGTTGCTTAGATCATGGTATAGCAGGGATAAGGGAATAATCTCTTTTCCCCACTGTAGTGTGATCTCAGAGTGAGAATATTAAAGTAGTGGGGTATGGGGGCACAGCATAAACGTGAGTAGTGTTTTATTTGTTTAGTTTTTTTGGCGTGTTTTTTTTTTCACAAAAGTTCATTTTCGACAAAATGCACTTTCATGAGTGAGTTCACTCATGTACATTTCGCTGAAAAGTTCTTTCAATCTAGCAACATAGATCCATATTTATAGATATATATATATATATATATATATATATATATATATATATATATATATATATATATATATATATATATATATATAGATAGATATATAGATAGATATAGATATATATATATATATATATATATATATATATATATAGATAAATATAGATATATATAGATAGATGTATACATTAAAAGGTAAAAACCTAGGTGATAAATAGGACAGAAACAAAACCAATCAAGACAATCTCGACCAGAGTTAAAAAACTCACTTTATATATTGTAGTTCTTTTGTTCACTTTAAAACTCACTTTATATATTTTAGCACTTTTGTTCACTTTAAAACTAACTTTATATACTTTAGTGCTTTTGTTCACTTTATTATTTTGTTAAACATCAAGCTTCTTCAAAAATCTGCATTCCCACTTAAGTTTCAAGAAAAAATAGGTAAGTATGAAAAGGTAATCATGATTGACAGGTGAATGGGGACATGCTTGTGGTAAAAGGAGGTTGCATTTACCTGTTCCATCTAAGTACGCACTTAATATAGAGACTGACGTTGAGGCAAGGGGGTGTGTCAGGCTTCAGGTCTATTTGCCATTTCAGTTCTCTGACTTCAAGGAGCCTATTTGTTTCCCTAAAATGGGGAGACCCTTTCTAAGACTGAAAACATAAAATCAGAAAAAGGGTGGCACTGGGTACTGTGTCTTGCTATAGCATTGGTGATGTCAGATCGCCTAATGGCCTGGTAGTGTTCTTTAATTCTGTCATTAAATTTGTGGGTAGTCTTGCCCACATAAAATGCCCTGTATCAGGAGCACAAACCTAGGCAAATAACGTTGGTAGAGAGACAGTTGTAGTAATTGTGGAACAAGGTAGGGGTTCTTCGGGATTCTAGGCTTAGGTTGTTTTCTGTGATAATGTGTTTACAACAGCAACAGCAAAACCACAACAATGTTGCCTTTCCCATTTGCAACCGAGAACAATGTCCCTACCCTCACAGACACAGTAGGGCTATAACAGGGCCTCTGACTAAAACCCACCGAAAAGGACGTAACTTGACTCCACTTTCACAGCCCAACCCAACGGGAGGAAATGAAGGGTCCCTGTACCCCCAACTTAATGTGAATGGCCCCTAAAGTAGAGGGACTACCCCATTTCACCAACCTGTCCTCACCAGAAACAGAGAATCAGCCAATACTAGAGGTGGTATGGTTCCCCCCTCATCCAGAGCTTTGCTACCCACCCATACAAACAAATGGAGAAATGGAAGTACAGGGGCTGGGACCCAAATAAGAAGAGGGCCATTTTTTAGCATAAGCCCAGGACTTAGAAGCATAAAATGACTTGGGCGGTGGCTGGCCACAGAGGAACGGAAGGAGAGGGAAGGGGAAGGGGCAAGGCAGGGGCAGGACTCACAGCCAACCACGTCAAAAATACCATTACTGGCCACAGAAGAGGTCAGCACTGGACTCAGGAACCTTCAACCCATGGAATCTATCTTCAACCTCTCAGGTCAGCCACTGGATTTGGACATGGTGTCAGTGTTGAGAAAAGGCTTCAACTTCATTCCCTCACAGAGGGAGAAGACAACAGAGGTGGTTTGGGGCCTCAAACTGTTTTGCTAGAAGGTAAACCTCAAACAAGGTTTCTTCCACAGCAACTTTAGATTCTACCTGTTAGAACCTCGAGAAGGTAACACTACTCCTCTAATAAATTACTCATTTGTTCATTAGACTGAAAGTTATTTTAATGCTGCAAATGTGACTACATCAGATGCCAATAACATTAACCTGTCTGTAGTTAACCTGTCTGTAGCTAGCACTGCATCTGATGCCATCTCTACATTTATCCCTAGGGTGAATGAATGTTTTTCAGAGAACTTTACCAATGCTCTGATGCCTAATCCCAATGCTCTGACTGCAATGTCAGAAATTTTTAATAAGACTGTAGCTAATACTGACAAATTCACTTCTTTAGTTGCTGATATGATAGCTACAGATGATGTGCTTTCTTTTATCTGCTTTATCTGCTGAAATGATTAACCAGAAGGAAAACACTGAAATGCATGTGAATTTGTCAGTTAATCTAGACAGGACTGGTGTTACTGCTAATGATGGCCTTAACCAAACTGTTGTCACTGCATTTGATAGTACTAGGGGCATAGGTGAATTGGGTTCCAATCGAGTTGGTGGGAACAAAACCCCTTTGTCCAATGCTCAGGACCCCTTCTTGAGTGAGGCAGGCAGGACCGAGAATGGTACCAACCTTCCCCGTGATGTCGCTGAGACAATTAGCAGTCTCAGAGAGCCCCCACAAAGCACAAAGAATTGGCCGTCTATTGAAAGGGGACACAGAGGTCCAGACTACCTTACCTGCCAAAGTCAAAACCATCCCAAGACCATCTCCCCTTCCCCCTCACTGGTCTGCATTGATAGTGGTTCAGAACCTGTCTCCAAGGATGAGGACACACCTCCCATGCTGAAAGGAGTAAGCACCTTTAACCCCAACCCTCAGCACCACTCTCAGTATTTTCTCAAAGGTGTACAAGGGTGATAATAGAGCCCCCACTAAATTCAAAACCCAAATCAAAATATTTCAACTATCCAACTGTTCACTTTCAGAAATAACTATCTGACCTACATTAGCCAACACAAACCCTTCAAAAAGAGAAACATTGTGAAATGGCAATTTGTTAGGCTAAGCCACCTTATTAGTAATGACCACATGTATGAGTCGGAAGGTGAACTTCTTAAGCACCTCATCATCCAATGACACTACCCTCCAGATGTTGTACTGGAGTATTTTAACCAAGTGTCTGAACAGATCTACTTCAGTAGATTGAACTTTTAAATGTACGAAGATGATATGGCCGAGACCCTAACATCGAACATTTAAAAGTTCGAAAACTGAAGAAAAAGAAACAAAGAAAAAAAATACAAAACTAAACCTACGCAGCAGGGGAGCAAGCCCCCCTGCAGCCCCCCCGACACCCCCTGCTACTTAAATATACCAACTCTGAGATCACACTACATTGCAGAAAAGGGAAATCTTCCTGTTCCACACTGTATGCAGATCTCCATTCAGTCAATTCAAACTTTTAAAAGTTCGATCATATGGTCTCGGCCATAAGAGGTTTGAACTTTTAAAGGTTTGATCTACTGAAGGCGACCTGTCTGAACACATATATTCATGCAACCTGCCCATTCTGAAGCATGGCTTCAGCAACCAACCCAACAAAATAACAAAGACCAGTCGAGTTTTCCTTTGCCATTTCAGTTGATGCTGAAAGTATCAGAAACCTCCTCCTGAACAATTGGAATATTATCCAAAGCAGCCCAGACCTATCTAAACCCCTAGAAGGTCAACCAGCCTTCTGCTACAAAAGTGTCAAGTCCATAAAAACATTTTTGGAAATGAGTGAAAAAGCAGGTTCTGTTCTGATGGATGATCCACCTGGTACCTATTGCTGTGGAGACTGTTGCTGTTGTAAACACATTATCACAGGAAACAACCTAACCCTTGAGTATCGCAGAACCCTATCTTGTTCCATGATCACTACAACCGTCTCTCCAGCAAAGTTGTTTACCTAGGTTTGTGCTCCCAATGCACAGCATTTTATATGGGCAAGACTAACCGCAAATTTAACGACAGAATTAAAGAACACTGCTAGACCATTAGGTATGCTGACACCACCAATGTTACAGCTAAACACAGTACCCAGTTTCACCCTTTTTCTGACTTTAAGTTTTTAGTCTTAGAAAGGGTATCCACATTTTCAGGGGAAACAAATACACTTCCTGGTCAGAAATAGACCAGAGGACTGACATGCCCCTTGGCTTTAATGGCAGTGTCAACATTACGTGCATACTTAGATGAGACAAGTAAATGGGACCTCTTCCTACCAACAGCACTCCACCATTCACCTGTCAGTCATGCTTACATTTTCATACTTAGCTATATATTCTTGAAACCTTATGTTGGAATGCAGATTTATGAATACGTTTGATGTTTAACAAAATAATAAAGCGACTGAAAGCACAAAAATATATCAAGTGAGTTTCAAGTGTGGTCTGTTCTTTTATTGTCATCAAACAGCTTTGGTTATATTCTACTGATATGTATAAGAATATGTATATATGTGTATATTTATATGTATATATACATGTATACATATATATATATATATATATATATATATATATATATATATATATATATATATATATATATACATACACACACACACATATATGGATTCACTTTATAAGTTCAAACTTCTGAAATGTCGAATTACAGAACCTTGAGCCTATAAAGCAGAAAATCCAAATACCCGAAACTACAAAATCATGAAGCCCTAAACCCCGAAACCGCAAAAACCGTGAAATTCAAACTCACAACACTTTCAAACACCATTACAACACACACACACAACTAAATAAGCACACACACCTGCCCTTATGATATGCAGGGGGGCAAGCCCCCCCTGCACCCCCCACACCCCCTACTTAAATAATCTAACTCCAAGGTCGCACTACGTATACACAGACACAAAACACCACCACACAAACTAGATTCCTCTCGCGCACACACATCAAAGTAAAACACACACTAACACAGACTACAGCCCTTACCCAACAACCTTAAACATAAACACTTACCTGAATTCACGAACACAGCGCAACATCAGAACTGCTAATTCAAAATTTCCTGCATTCGAGATTTTGAATTTTGCCCTTCTGGGGTTGCGATCTTACAACAATCCTTCCACTTTATGAAGCTTATAAAGTGTTTATATATATATATATATATATATATATATATATATATATATATATAGTGCCTCTTTCCCAGGGAAAACAAGCAGCCCAAACTGGTAAAAAAATAGTTGTAAGAAGCCACACTTTCCCCAATTAGAACACATTAAAAAGCATTTTGATACACCTTGCCAGCTCCCAAAGGTAAAATAAACATAATTAGAAAAATAGTTTTCAACTGTTTTTAACGACTTTTATTCTGACAGGAAAAAAAGTGTGCTCCTGTTTAAAAATATTGTTAAGTCTCAAGACAGTCCATTTTAACCAAATCCCCTAGAAGAAATATAATTTCCTGACCAGAAAACTTCTGAAGGGCTGGGCATTCAAACCTGTCTTTTTAGGCAGCTCACAGTTTGAGTGCATGGAAGGTGCCTTGAAGCTTTGAAAGCTGACTGGCTGTTATATCCTTAGCATGTTATAACCCACATAGCTAAGGCTACTGCAGCAGTGATCAATATGATTAACATCCATCAGTGCATTATATATTACCTATACAAAGAATTCCTGTCACTAAAGTATTAAATGATGCTCATGTTAAGCAATAAATGGGAAAATTCATAGCGATAAGCTCATAGTGAAAAGAAGAAAGGAATCGTGAACAGAGACTTAGATTTCTCTCTATAAGGCTAAAACAGAGCTTGTCAAAACAGAACTATCAATAGCCAGTATATAGAGAAACATGTTAGTACAGAAAGTGAATGACCCATAGTGATACAAAAAAGGGAACCTGAAGAAATCCTTAGATTTCCTTCTGTTTGGTTAAAGCAGGGAGATATTTAAAAAAGTCTCTCAGCAGTAGTTCTTAGACAAACAGGGGGTACTATGGAAAAAGGTAAATAATTGTTAAAATCAAAAGCAGATGAAAGTCAATGGTCTGAGCTGTCTTTTGAAGTAGAAGAAGAAACACTATGACTGTATTTTGAAGAGAAGAGGCTACCCATTCAGCCTGGGCTACTGATAAAAGTGCTTCAGACATACAATGAAATGTTTAAGAAAGCACAATGGCAGGATATACACTAAGCATTGAAGCAGAAAAATGGTCAAAGTAGAAGGAAGGACATAAGAACAGAGTGGCCCTATACATACCTGTATTTTGAGTTAGGAATAACTTACTTTACAGGGTAAATAAGAACATAGAAGACATTCTACACAAACTTTTATTCTCAAAATATTTTAGAACTCCCATGATTAAATGTGCACATACTCATACTTTGAAAGGACACTTATGGATGTTCTAAACTTTAATAAGGTTTTATTACCATAGTGAATTGAATGGCATTGTGAATTTCTGAGCAGCATGAGGCACGATAAATATCAGCACATCTTGACTTCAAAAGGGTATGATTCCTATGCCTGTTATTTGTGGTTCCATTTGAGTGATAGCAATTGAACTTATAGGACCATTAGCAAAGTCAAGTAATGCCTACTAGAGTATTCCTCCAATAACGCTGCTACTATTCAGACAAATTAGAGGCTAGTGTTATGGGGATGGATTAATGTAAAGCCTGGGAAACCAATTTGTTTGATTCACTCATTCAGTGTTTAAGTAGTTCAGCTGCATGTTTATTTGGCTCCCTATTATGCTGTCACAGACGCAGGCTGTCGAATGCGTCATTGTCAAACTGAAAAGCGTGAAAAGGCAAAATAGAGAAGCGGGTTTTCTGTGAATTCTTTCCCTGGGAAAGAATTCGCTTGGCCACTTTTGCTAATTTGCCATTTTTGGCACTATAGTGTGATCTCGGAGTCGGTATATTTAAGTAGGGTTGTGTGGGGGGCATAGCCCCCTCACGTCGGAGCGTTTGAGGGCGAAGACCCCCACATTATGTAATGTTTTACAGTTTTTTGTTTTTTTTTCGGAACAGTGATTTTTTTTTTCCCTTGGAAAAAAAAATCACTGTTCTGAGGTTTCGATGTTGTAAACTTTCACTTACATGGCATTGATTATGTGTCGTTCGCTCTTCTGAGCGTGCAATATCATAATATAGACCCGTTTATTTGATCTTATTTTTGTTTGTGTTTTTGTTCAACATTAAGTAAGTTCAAACATTTGTAATAAATCCTTTGAAGATAGTGAGGGATTTGATTTGCTTTACAAAATGCAGGAGATTGATCCAGGCGTGAATCATCTGTCATGGCAGCAAGTCCCATTTTTTCTTTTATTTTATTTATTCTTTGTTGGCCAGCTTAGTCCCACTAGGCTACTGGCCTGTTGTCAGGGGAGACCTTTGATGTTATTTACATTGCTAGGGAAAATTTGGCCTGGACATCAGAGACATTCTCATACTTTTTCCTGAACACTTCCTGATCCTGGAGCAGTGGTTGCTGGGAAGGGACGGAAAGCATCATGGAGGAACCATCAGTGTCATTATTTCTGAGTGACAAGAAATATTGCATTTAATGCAAAATAGATAGAAATGAAGGACTGGAAATTATAGTTAGTAAGAAGAAGAGATTATTGGAGAAATCATAATTTTAGTGAGTAGTGATGGATGGTGAGGACATGATTCAAATTATTGAAATCCACTCTTAGTGATTGATTGACTTGTTAGAGATTGAGCTCTTTATAGAACATGGATGGATCTGTATAAACTAGCCAGTCAGCAAATCTCTTCTGGGTATATGCTGCAGTACTGGAAGGAACCAGAAATGTCAGAGAATGTATAAAGACTTTCCAGAAAGGCTTCTTTTAACTATGTTAACAATTTCAAATTAAAAAGGTCATGAAAATTCTGAGTAATTCATATGGGATAAAATAATTATATCTATGAGATTTGAAGTCATATATGTAAGATTATTTATTCATGTGTGGAAATGTTTTGTCACATTTGAATCTCTTTTATTATTGCAAAAGCTATTGATGTGTATGAATCCCCACAAGTTATCTGTGGTATGTCCCCAGTTATTGTTATTAGTGGTATTATCTAATTATCAATGATGGGATGGGATGGGTAAGGCCAATCTCTATTAAAATGGGATAGGCTACTTTGAACACAAAAATGTAAATTGGCTAAGCATAAAATGTCCCACAAGGGCAGCCAGCCTAGTACTTACTTATGAACCTATAATTAAGGGCGTTATTATTATTATAAGAGATTTAAATTGTGATGTAACAATTTGAAAAAAGAAGCATTTGACAGATGTTAGGAAGTTTCATGCGTTATTGAAAGCAAGGTAAATGTCTATAGGGAGAAAAAAGAAGTTTCCCTATGTTAGTGTAGGATTAAAGACAGATTAAAGAATATAGAATATTCTGTTTTATTTAAGTATTTAAAGTAAATGGATGAGGGGGATTGTGTTGCATCTTTTTTCAGGTCATTTGTCAGTTTGGGTAGAACAAAGAGAAAATATATGTGTAACAAAGGCAGAGAAAGGAATGCAAAAGTTAACATGGAATACTTTGGATAACAGGCTGTCTTAGTTTGAAGTAGATCAATAATGGCACAATCATTACACAATGAGTTGTTTTTAAAGTGATGGATGGAATGATGGTAAACATTTAAGGAAAAACATAAGAAGGTATATATGGAGGTTGAAAAACCTAGAAAGAAAGTTGCAATAAAGGGAATAAATGAATATTTGGAAAGTATGGAAAATCTATAGAAGGGTAACTACGTGTTTTTGGAAAATGGAAAAGGAATTGTATGGAAAAATATATAAAGCATGTAAATTTGTAGTTATGTAGAAAACAGTATTTGAAAGGTAGAAAATAAGGGTCTATATTATATTCTCGAATGTCGACAATGTCGAATCTGACATTGTCGACATGAGAATATTGAACGCTCAAAATCTTGAGTGTATAAAAAACCATAAATAAGAAAAAAAGTACCCTAACGGGTTTAAGCAGGGGGGAAAACCCCACTGCACCCCCCACCCCCACCCCCCTGCTACTTAAATATACCAACTCCAAGACCACACTACATTGCAGGAAATGGAAATCTCCCCTTATGGAGATTTGCATTTACATGCCCGAGATTCTGAGCATTCGATATTCTCGTGTCGACAGTGTCAGATTCGACATTGTCGACATTCAGGAATATAATATAGACCTGAAAATAAGATGCATCCCATTTTCTGCACAATGTGTAAGAAATGAGAAGAACATTGTTGAAATAATGAGAAATAAAGAAGGAGAAAAATGCATTTAAAATAAAATTGTGAATTTAGTATTTTTTTTTTTTTGCAAAGATATTTGAATCTAATATATGGAATAAAGAAATTATTTGGATAGTGAAACATCAGTGAGAGCAAACTGTGACAGGTCTGAAGAAAGAAAAAAAGGTGTTAAAGATGTTACATTCTGAATCAATCCCAGGAACAGATGGTGTTCACTATAAAATGTATAGAACTACAAAACACACTTAGAAAAAGAAAGTTTTGTAAGTTTTAAATTAATGGTTAAAGGCACATATACTAGGAATTGAGATATGTGAAGGGTGTAAAAATTTACCTATAAAAAGAGAAATAGGAGAGAAATTTGTAATGGTATCCAAAATATTGACATATACTGATTACAAAATTCTATTGAAAACGATGTAATTGGGATATGAATTAATATTGAGAGAAATTTTCACTGTCATATTGTACAGAATTAAATGCAAACACAGCTAAGATATGTTATAATTAATGTGTAAATGGTAGGTGACACTTTAGAAAAACAAGAAGATGTCTAAATAGAGATGTAAAAAAAAAGCTTATGAGAGTATGGAGCATAAACAATTTTAGAATGTTTACAAGCATAAGGAATTATAGGAAAATACTATAGCAATAACCCACGCCTGGGTGTGTGCAATGCTGGATTTACCCACGGTTGGCATGGTTTGGTCCTGAGGGCGAAGCCCGAGGAACCAAACAAAGCCAACCGTGGGTAAATCCAGCATTACCCACACCCATAAATGGGTTATTGCTATTACACAATGACATTATTCAAGAAAAAAAATAATTACTTTTCTTAAATAATGGCATTGTATAATGCCTCCTTGCTGCCCTTCCACAGCTGTCTGGTATTCCGCAGAAGTTCTGATGTACTGCGCATGCCTACGCAGTACATCAGAGCTGTGGGCAAAAGCAACGGAGAAAGCAAGATCTCCATTGCTTTTTACTGTTTCGCTATGTTAAATGGGTTTAACATTGCGAGACAGCTTTAAAAAAAGCAACGAAGTGCTTCTGAAAATAGATAGGTTTGAGCTCTTTTTAAACTGGAGATTAAGTGAAAGAATTGAATTAAAAAGGGACACATGTCAGGGGTGCTGTTGGATACTCTTCTTTCTGGAGTTATAGATATTGTTTCTCAAGGATCAGTTTAAGGAAGGAAGGTATTTTATTTAAGATAAAATTGAAATGCCAATAATGTTTGCATATGCAGATGATACAGTGATAGTAGCAAAATTAAGATTTGGATGAGAGAAATGATAGAGGGCGTAGGAGGGTTATTAAGGAAATATAAAGTTAAATAAAAAGAAGAGTAAGGATATGGGGTATGTTGTTGGAATAAGTAGAATATATTTTGCTGTGAGAGAAATCTCAATGTTGAGTATAAGGCTTGTAAAAAGATAATGGAAGAACATTATGAATGCATTTCAGTAGAAATAAATGAAATTTCAAGTTTTTGAAAGACACTTAGATTCTCATTTGGGAAAAAAAGTCTTTTTGATTAATTTATTCTATAAAAGTTAGGATATGTGTTAGTGTTTTACTTTCCTATACACGAAAAAAAGGACTTCTGCAAATATTTTAATAAAATGTTTCCTGGAGTTCATTAATTCCAGTGCCCTGGACCAGCTCGTTCTTACCCTCACTAGAGGTAGCAACATCCTTGACCTGCTCATTACTAACATGGGTGACCATTTCTCTACACCAATAATCAGCTGCTTCCTGGTTAGATCTGACCACAAACTAATCACCTTGGAAATCCACATCCCACCCCCCTGCAAAGATAACCAGCATGAAAAACTGCTCCAAAGCTAACTTTGGGCTCCTAAAAACACAGGTGGCTAGTTTCACGGCACCCATGCAAATGGACAATAGTTGCATGACCACCAAATCATACACCAGTGCACTTTACGAACACGTTCACAAATACATGGTTCCATAGAACCA
>NC_056741.1:931009715-931054302 GCF_019279795.1 Protopterus annectens | reverse complement strand
CAGTTGTCATGATGTCCCACTGACATAATGTGGTATTGTGATCCATGTGTTGGCAATACTGATGCAATGTGGGATCATATACAGGTATATCGTATCTATGTGCAGTCCTCATTTTCTAACTGCATCAAACAGCAATGTAGCATTAATCTACACACAGTGGTACATATAATTTATTCTTTAACAGTACATTATGCAGTGCTTGCTATTCATAGATTTCAGCTTCCATTACTTATTCACATAAGTTCACATCTTCTGCAAATAGTTGTGCACATTAACTGATTGTACATGTGTTTGCACATAATCAGAGCCATACTGACACACAATTGCACATTTGACGTGAGCATTCAGTTACTTACTGCTAATGGGGTCTTTATAATATGATCAAAAGTTTACAATGTTGAATGCTCTAAAGAGCAAAAATGCCAAAAATCAAACTCCTTATCGTGGAGGGCTGTGCCCCCGACCTCCACCCCTACTAAATATATATTCCAACTCTGAGATTGGACTACAGTGAGGAAAGGGCAAATATTCCAGTCTTCACTGTACTGCAATCTGAATAACAGAACTTCAATTTCCGGCATAGGTTCATAGGTAGGTTCTAGGCTATTGGCTATTTATACCTAAGCCAAGCCAAAAAGGTACCCTGGCTTTCGCCACCCAAGAAAATTATTTGCCTGTGCCCCTGTCAAGCAGAGCTACAGAAGTGATCCCCGGGGTGAATTTCCTATCTCCCATCCAATCATCAAGATTTTTCTTGAAGAGTGCTAATGAGGAGCTTTGTTTGATATAGATAGGTAGTTTGTTCCAAAGTATGGGAAGTCTCTGGGACAGGAATCTATCCCACCAGCATGTTCTGTTTATTGTTGTGACAAAGTTTACGTCCCTAGAGCATGTAGCTCGGAGGGACTGGGATTTCTTTAAGTGGAGCATGTCCAACAGCTCTGGGTTTGACATAGCTTTGTATGTTAGGCAGAGATCGCCTCTGAGTAGACGATATGCGATAGAGTAAAGCTGGAGTCTTTTGAGACTGTCTGCATAGGGCATCTGTTTGAGGCCAGTAATTCTCTTTGTGGGGTATTTCTGCAGCCTTTCCAGTTGTTGTAGATGTCTTGTGAGGTACATAAAAAAGGGACACTGTATTCTATAATGGGTCTAATGAGTGATGAGTAGAGGGGAACAATGACCTCTTTTTTCTTGGATGACAAAGCTTTTGTGATGAGGTGTCCCACGTAGAAGGATTTCCTGACTACTGTGGTGATGTGATTATCAAAGGAGAGACTACTGTCCACCAGTGTCCCAAAGTCACTTATCACACTTTCGGTGTTAACTAGACTACCACTTCTGTGGTAGTTGATGGGTACAGTGTTTTTACCAAAGGGGATGACAATGCACTTTTTGGCATTGAGCTTGAGGCCATGGCTTTCATACCAGGCATCTGTCTCAATGAGGCCCTTTTGTAGGCTGACCACATCATTGGGAGTTTCAATTATGGCTCCTAGTTCACAGTCATCTGTGAAATTTGTTAACCAAAGACCTACTGTGTTAGCCTGTACTTCAGAGAAGTCGATATGAAACAGGAGAGGACCCAGGACTGAACTCTGTGGTACTCCACTTGTCACTGGTCTGAAGTTAGATTTGGAGTTTGCTACTTTCACAGTGTGGGTTCTGTCAGTGAGCCAGTTGGCAACCCATCTTGTGTCATAGGGATTTATACCTAGTTTAGTGAGTTTATCTATAATTACAGAGTGGGGGATGGTGTTGAAAGCCTTGGCGAGATCTAGATAGGCTGTGTGAATAACCTTACCCTAATCTACGGCTTTGGTGACTGCGTCAAAGTAGTCTATCAGGTTTAGGAGACATGATCTGCCTTTTACAAACCAGAACTGGGTAGGGTCCAGAGTTTGGAGATTAGCAATGTCATTGTTTATAAGTGCCATGATGATACGTTCCATAGCCTTGCAGACCAGGCTCATCAGGCTAATGTGGCAGTAGTTCCCGGGGTCCGTGGGGGCTCCCCCTTTGTGGAGTGGGATGACCATCGTTGTGCACCATTCAGTGGGCACAAAGCCTGAGGTAAGGCTATGATTGAACATGGTACTTAGGTGGGGTGCCAGATTGTTCTGTATTTCATGTAGAATGGAGACTGTGATGTTGTCAGGTCCCATGGATGCTGTGTTCTTGGCTTTGAAGAGTGTGGATTTTACATGTGCAGCTGTGATTACAGGAACTTTGTATTCTTCCAGTATAGAGATGGGCCCTTTAGGGGGTGAGAGGGGGGTAAAGGTAGCATTGAACCTATCTGCCAGGATGTTGACAATATCAGTTGGTTCTGTATATTTAGTGCCATTGTGCTGTAATTCAGAGCAGATCTGAGTGTTGCCATTCAGTTTCTTGACATAGCTATAGAATGCTTTGTGGTTACCTTTAGAATTAGTGGCAATTTTGTTTTCATAACTAGCTTTGGAGGATTTTATGAGGGATCTCAGCTTCATACTGAGGCTGACCAGGGAGTTCCTCCAATCATGGTATTTTACTCTTTTTTGCAACAGTTTCTTTCTAATGTTGTAGAGTTTGTTTATGGCAGGGACCACCAGACTGGCTTCCTTTTTTTGGAGGATAGCATCTTGGTTCTGTTAGGCATTGCATGATCCATGCATTCGTGTAAGTGCTTATAAAGTGCATTTGTGTAGGATTCAGCAGTCATACCTCTATTGTCCATCTGCATGGGTGTCGTGAAGTTTGCCACTTCTGTCTTAAGAAGCATAAAGTTGGCTTTGGAGACATTTTTTACAGTGGTTTCCCTAATGGGAGGGTGGGGGTGGTGGATGTCTAGAGTGATTAGCTTGTGGTCGGATCTGACCAACAAGGAAGTGACCTCTGGTGTGGAACACTGGTTGCCCATGTTGGTAATGACCAGGTCTAGGATATTGCTGCCCCTGGTGGGGGTGTGGATAAGTTGATCCAAGGTGTTGGAATTTATGAATCCCAGAAAACATTGAGCAAAAGAGTTGGTACATGAGTAGTTTTCCCATTTAATGGTGGGGTAGTTGAAATCACCCATTATTAGGGTGTTAGGTTGTACCCTAATATTTTCCAGTGTATCAAGAAATGAGGAATGGGAATCCTGGGTCATAGTGAGAGATCTGTAGCAAGCTACAATCTGGATTGCGGTCTTGCCCAGAGTTAGTTGCACTTGAATAATCTCAGATGCATTATGCTGAGCAACTAGCCTGGAGGTGTGGATATCCTTAATGAATATGGTCACACCTCCGCCTTTAGTGTTTCGGTCCAAGTTAGGTGGCCGAAAGGTGTCGTATGAATTATAGCCTGGTAATGCAAGGGTGCTCTCTGGAGCCTTGAACCAGGTCTCTGTCACTGCACAGATGTAGATGTTCTCCATTTTAAGGAGTGCCTCGAGTGAGTGCATTTTTAGGCTTAGACTTCTAGCATTGAGTAGCATTACCCTCAGATTTTGCTTGCTTGTACATGCTACAGTGTTGAATTTGTCATTTGTACCTTGCCTAAAAAAGACACTACATGGGTGGCAAGAGCCTTAGCCATTATCCAGAATCCCAAGGGTGACAGGTGCAGGCCGTCTCTGGAAAGGCATTGTGGTCTGTCGATCATGTCATCCCAGGCAGACAGACACTGGATCCCCTTAGAATGACACCAGAAGCTTAGCCAATTGTTGAAGTCAATCATTTTGTCCTTCTACTGTAGTATCATTCTGGGTGATGGCCGGATGCTACTCAGGACTAGGGTCATACCTGTCTGGGCTACAAGATGGTACAGCTCCTCCATGTTTCTTTTCATGTAGTCTCAGGTCATTCACACCAACATGGACAATGACAGAGTCATACTTGTACTTGTTGTGGAGTGACCTGAGTGCATGCATTATGTGGTGGACCCTGTCATCTGACAGGCAGCTGACAGTAATTTTCTCCTTGTTTAGCCTGGTGAGTGGAACATCATTGTGCCTGACTATAGAGTCACCTATGACTAAAGTGTTGGGTACATTATTATGCCTTATCGGCTGTGGTTTAGTGGCAGACTGAGTTTGTGGGCTATGTGCCTTTTTGGTTATGTTGGGGGGTGGAAGTTGCTTGTGTTTCTGCTTGGGAGGTCCCTGTTGCTTGGGAAGATTTTTATTGAGAGCCTCCGTGAATGTAGGTGTGTGTTTTGATTTTCTATTTGTGTGTTTTGGTGGTGAGGGACTATGTGATAAGTGTGGTGTAGTGCAAGTGCTTAACTTCTCCTCTTGACTGTCTAGTCCATTCTTGGGTGAAGAGAGCTTTGCTTCCACTTTGGCTATTTAAGTGCATCTCTCACAGATTGTAGTGTTGGATATTTTCACTCTTTGAGCATTCGACATTGTAATCTTTCAAATATATGATATAGACCCTGCTGATGTGCTTTAATGATGCTTACAGGAGAGTCTTTGCTAAGTAATGAGCTGGGTGAGTGACATACACCTACGTTTGTTTATTCAACATTTCTTGACAATTAATGCGTATGTGCTTCATAGTCTTAGTTTGCTTACCTGTGCATGTTGATGTTATGTGATTACAGATTACTGTGTTTGTGTGTTTTATAGATGGCCAGTTCTATAGACATCATAAATCATTAGTCCTCTCTGACATACATTTTACATTTGGTTAAATGTGTTTTGGTTTGGCTTCTACAGCACCCTTTGTGGTGTACACATGCTTTTGCAGTGTGTTAACTTACCTTGTCCTGCTTTTTCCTGGTGGGCCAGGTTGTCCACCTCCCTTCCACCTTCATATTTCTGTTTTATATTTTCTAATTATCTTTGCTTTGTTGCAGTTGTAGACCATGGCCATGTATTAGTTTGTTAACTCGGTGAACATAAGCCAAATGTATGGCCATTTTTGTTGTGGGACATTTGCACATAAGATGCTTGCTACTACTTGCAATACATCCTTGTTCTCATTATACTTGTGTGTTAACCAGTGTTCTTTGTTGACATCCATGTGTACAATCTCACATATTTGTTAAGCTGTAGTGTTATATTTTTGGAGATCTTCTTACATGTCACTGGTGTGTGTATGTGTATTGACCTTGATTTCTTGTACGTTCCATTTAGGCCACTATCATCTACTTGTGTGTATTGTCTTTGACATGACTTATGTGTGTAACATATATGTATTCCATTACACATTTGTTTGGGTTGTGTACACCTACTTGTGGCAGCCATTCTGTTGCTTTTCTGCAGTACGTCTGTTTGGCACTGTGCTTGGCTGTTTGCCTTTGACATGCATACACATAGGTTTGGTTCTGTCCTCTGCTGTACTATTCTAATATTGTTAGCCCTGCATTTGCTCATCTGTGATGGTGCTTGGCTTACACCTGCACTGCTGACAGACTAATTGGATATGTGTATATTTATCCAATGTGCACTGTGATCCTATGTTCCCTGGAACACACATATACCATTGGTCATACACATCCAGGTATAACTGCCACACAGTTTGCAACCTGTTGTTATATGATAGTGCATAAGTAGGTATATTTTTCTGCATTTCACCATGGCTGGTATACATCCCCTCCTTGTTTGCCAGCTTTGCATTGCCCATGTTATGCATTGTACCATATGTGTAACTTACCTGCCCTTACTGTTTGTTTTTTCAACCTTTGTCTGCCGTGTGTTGTGTTATTTGTTCTATGGCTATACCTGCTGTGATGGTCTTCACCTCCTCTTTCCCTATATTTACTTTTCCTTCAGTTCTTACAAAAAAATTGGGCCTATTGCTACCCCCAAAGATTGCCCATGTCCCTCTGACTTTCTCCAGATATTCCTATTCCAGCATCCCTTCTGTGTGTCCCTCTTCTTCACCCATACCTCACATCTTCTTTTCTATATCCTGCTTTCCTTTGATGTGTGCATTACTTGTGTTGCCCACAGCAGTCTCAAACCCATTATTAGTAAATGTTATCTATGGCAATTTAGTCATTATTGCCCTTTGCCTTTAATGTTTTTTATAAGAAATTTTACTGACTCCATCAGAATTCATAAGTGCAAGCAGGCATATTTTATTACTGTGTGAATTATGATGATATCCACAGTTGTCACTGAGTCTACTGCACATATTGCTGCTGCTGATATGTATTACAAATGTCACAGGGCTTTGAAACATGTTTACTTTTATTAGTAAATAAATTACAGAAATATCAGAAGTTAGCTACGTTTCTAGACAAATTTCTGAAAGGATGCATTAGGAATGCCATGCAGCTTACACTGGGATTGCTGTATCTTTTTTTTTCTTGTATCATAATGGAGGCAGTTATATTCCGTAGTTGTCCTTAACCTTACTAGACAGATTCTATTATGTATAACTATCTGTATGCTTGAATTGTGATAATCTATACCCTTGTTAATGTACAGTGCACTTTGACTATTTCTCATTACTTATTGATTGCTTGCAGGTTTGCTTAGTGCACCATTGCTACTGTAATACTCCCTTGTGTGCTGAGCTGTTCTGAGTTTATTATAGTATACTTGCATATTACAAAGCTATACACAAGTTTAGCACTGATTTTGGTATAATGCACTGAAATCCACAAACTTTATGAATTCTGGCCGTTGTTGTTCAGTTTGCATAAAAATTGTAGTTCAAATATTCAGTGAACAAATCAATAATCTGCACTCCATTTCCAATAGACACTATTTATTATCCATTTCCTGGCTCAATTTTTTTACTCAAAATTACACTGAGGATGTTAGTGGTTTTATTAAAAAATACTTTTTAAAAGAAATATTGGAAACTACTTCTCATTATCTTCTAATATTACCTATTCATAAATACCTCAAAACAAAAATTATAAAGATTTTCCCTTAATTTTTAAATATTGGGCACTCAGTGACACATGAAAATAACGTCTTTACTAATATAAAAAACATACTTACCTCTTTTACTTTACCCTGCCCTTCTCAAGGATTTATTTCAAAACTGCATCTCAGATTTATATCAGTTATAAACTAAGAAAAATTCTCTAGTGGCAAACCAGATACATGTAGATATTTTCTTTTTTTTTTTCAAATCTTTATTTTATTTTAGTTTCATAAATCATATTTTAATACCCAATAGCAAAACTTATTTTACTGTACTTGGTCAGCATTCATAGACATATAAGGCCATTTAACATTCACATATTAGGCAAATAGATTTAAAACTTGTTTTCTTAATATGAAAAGAAGATATGCACTAACAAAAGAAACATGACATTATTAATTGCATTCATTCTGTATGTTGTAACTGGCACAAAATTGAAAATAAGTGGGTAAATAGAAGATACAATAAATACCACATATATACAACTATTTACATATAGTGCTACATTTTTACATTATTATTGTTGCTACATTATTAAAGTTTAGTATTTTCTCTTTTTGTTAGTGACAACACATACAAGTAACCATCAAAGAACACTCTGAGTTGAATCTTTTTGAGGGAAGGACTGTCAATAGTACTACTGTAGGATAATAGATACAAAAGCATTCTGTATTTCTTCAGGATGCAATCTAAAGTAATACTCCAGAAGTTAAGGTATTGCAAGCATTTGTTAATATTGTCTTTAGTTAGTTCATGAGATAAGATACATTTGGATGCTATACTTGCAAAATTTTCGCAATCTAATTTAGTTCCACACCAGCAGCAAGATAGTCCAGGAATAAAACATGCAGGCCCAAAAGAGCTTCCAGTAGTTTAATAAAACATAGTAAAATTGACAAGACTGAGCACTTTCGTATAAAAATATACTTCATCAGAATCTGTTACAAAAGCACAAACACCAAGTTTAAATACCCCTCCCTCTAATTTAGAATGATCCAGCCAGTTCTGCATAATATAAAGCTTAATTAACATAAAGAGACCAATCAGAATACTAAATTCACTAGTGGGTATGCCAGTTTGGCTTACATGCAATATAGCAAATTCCCAAGAAAAAGTGGATTTCCCCTATCCCATTTTTGCAAGTTTAATCCTTAATGAGTTCCATAAATACATTTTGTGCATATTTACAGTATCATAGAATGTGCAGGAGGTCAGCTGTTACTGTGGGGTAAAAGGGACAAAGAAGTGAGGTATTTGGAAAGAAACTGTTGAGACACTCTGGGGTATAGTATGCGTTATTATTTATCATTAGTTGGGTATATAATAATTTTTTAAAGGGTGCAAATCTGATCATATGCTTGATCGCTTGGGAGAGATGGACATCATTTAGTTCAGAGTTCTTGTTTCTCCAATACTGTCTAAATGTAATAGAAGATTGGTATTCAGTGGTAGAGATTAGGTTATATGAAATTTATAACATCTTCTTTTTAATTTTTAGACATTTCAAGAAGGATAGAACAGTATTAATTTCTTCCTGTATCCCAATCCAGAAATTGCCCAAAGTAGAGACTATCTCTTTGATTTGTCTCAGAATTATTGTATATTTGTTACTAAGTTTATTTTTTTCTTTGATATCCTTTAGAGAGTTATCCTTTTAGAGAGTTATCCTTATTTTCATAGAAATCCCAGACAGTTAAGTTTTTTATTTGAGGGAATTGGTCAAGATTTACCATTTTATTTCCTAGTTTTAAGTTTGGATTTAAATGAATGGGCTGCATGAGAATACATGCATTTGTTAGGCATCGTGAAGAGAAAAGCTTTTGGAAGGAGTTCATTTTACATTTGATTAGGTTATGTAGTTTAATGTCTTTTAATACAGTTTTGTCCACATGTGCATGCCAAAGATCAATCCATTGAGGGAATGAGTTAGGTTAATTGGATTATGATCTGCAATCAGCATGATTCTGCTAGCACATATTATGTCGTAGTATAATCTAAAGTCTGGTATTCCCATTCCCCCCTTGTTTATTTTTTTGAAGAAATTTAAGGGGATGTTAATATTTGTTACATTAAATTGGTACAGTAATCTGGGTAGAAGGTTGATTTTCATAATTGCTATTTTAGATAGGAAGGAAAGATTCATGTTTTTCCATCTATCTATATCATTTTCAATGTTAGCCCATGATTTGAGGAGATTGTTTTGAAGGGAATTTTTATGATTATGGGGAAATACTATCCCTAGGTATTTAAAAATATATTTTAACTTAATTTGAATTATAGGAAAGAGAAGCTTTCTATGTCTGCTAGGGCTGATTGGAAATATATCAGATTTTGAGGGGTTAATTTCATAGTTGGAAGTTTTCAAGAAGATTTCTATTGTAGTTTGACTTTTAGTTAAGTCAGTATTAAGTAGCTGGAAATATATGATGAGGTTGTCTGTGAAGGCTGAAAAAAACAAAATTATTACTCAGGATATTTGGTATGTGATAAAAGTTTTTTTGTGTTAAATATATAAATAGAGGTTTGATATATATATATTAAAAAGATATGGTGAGAGTGGACAACCCTGTCTTGTACCATTATTTAGTTTTATTTATGACTAGAGTGGTAAATGAAGAATTATATTGAATTTTGATTGTATTTATGAAGTTGTTTGGAAAGTAAAATTGTTGTAGAGTCAACAACAAGAATTCATGGTTAACTCTATCAAAAGCCTTAGTGGTGTTGAGTGCCATAAGATACTTGGGAAGTTTATGCTTTGCTGAAAGTTGTATGGCTCCATCTAAGGTAAGTGTGTTGTCCCAGGTTTTTCTTCCATTCATGAAGCCTGATTGTTGTGGGGATATAATTGTATCGAGAATATTTTTAAGTCTATTCGCTAGTGTAATTGACATAATTTTAATGTCTGCATTGATAAGTGAAATTGGTCGATAGTTTGTTGGATTAGATTTGTCAGTATTAGGTTTGTGAATAAAAATAGTTTTGGAGTTGTTAAGATATAGGTCAGTAAATCTAAATTTACTGGTGTATTTAAAGATTTTAAGAAGGATAGGAGATTGTTTCAAAGCAAATTTTTTTTATAAAAGTTAGAAGTGAAGCTATCAGGGCCTGGGGCTTTACTGCTTTTAAAACTTTTTATTGCCTTAGTTTCTTCTGTTCTTAGAGGGGCCTCTAGGAGTTCAAATTGATGTTTTTCAATTTTTGGAAATGTAATACTGTTAAAAAAGAGTTGTAGGACTCAGTGTATTAGATCCTGTGGGCCACAGAGTTTGTTGTATATTTTTTTCAAACATAAGCAGCATATCTTGGGCTATTTTTGTGTATTTCATTATTGTATTTAATTTGTAAAATCCTAGGAAGGGGGTCCTGATGAACATTTATGAGTCTGGCTAATAATTTGGAAGGTTGCTGCATCCATTCAGTGTGGTTAGCAAGAAGTTTCATTTCTTGGAATGAGAGATTTTGTACATGCATTGAGTATAACTCTTTCTGATGGTTAATAAGTTCGGTTTCTAACTCAGGACAAAAGTTTTCTTGGAGTATTTTTTCAGGTTCTTGTATTTTTGCTTTATTTTCATTTCTTTCTCTCTTGTAAGCTTTTTAGAGTAGGAGGCTTTTTGAATCAATAGTCCTCTAATTTTAGCTTTAGTGGCCTCCAATAGAATGTCTAGTGGAATGTCTGAGGTTGAAAGATTGGCACTGAGTTCATCTAGCGTATTGTTGATTTCTTTTATTACTTCTTTTTCAAGAAAATTTGGATTTAGAGACCATGACTGGAGGGTGTTTTGACTTGCAGTGTTTTTTAAAGGGTTAAGTTTCAGTGCTATTTTGGAATGGTCTGATAAAAATCTCAGACTGGTTGAGTACAGGGTATTTTCATTTAGAAGAGATTCAGAGATCAGAAAAAAATCAGTCCTGGACCATGACTTATAGCATGGGAAGTAAAAAGTGAATTTGTCCCTTGATTAAGTTGGCTGCTCGAGAGAGCCGGGTCAATTAAATTCTAATATTAAATCCTCTAAAGCAAGGAAAGCTTGCTTATTATGTTTATTGTTCTTGTTGGAGCTATCATTTAAGGGATCAATAACCATATTTCAATTCCCCCCCACTACATAATTATGGTCACAAAATTTTGACAGTAAATTATATATTTGTGCTATGAAGTCCTGTTGATTCATACAAAGACCATAGATATTTAGAAAAAGTGTAAGATTGCAGGACACAGGATTGAAACAACTAAAGTAGCACCATCTACCAGTATTATCTGTAACATATTCAATAAGTCCCTGTTTAAATGATTTCTTAATCAAAATAGCTATTTCTTTTGAATTAGTTTTACTACCGGAAGCAATAATTGAGGTTAACCAAGGTTTGGCTTTTATCCTTGTTCCAGTCCTCATTAAACAGGTGTATTTCTTGGAGAAATATGATATTTGCATGTAGATTAACTGTAAAAGCAATTTCTTTTTTTAACATCCTGCAAGCCCTTCACATTCCTTGAATCTATCTCCCACAGCATCTAAGCTCGAAAAGGGTGGTAGGTGTTTTTAAAATTGATTTGAGAATCATTCCCTCTTCCTATAACCAGAAAGGTTTGAATAGTAATGCGACATAGGTAGTTGTTTTGTAGCATTAAAATCTCTTAGATCTACTACTGTGCCTAACTACATAACTACCAGTTCTAAGAGAGAAATTAGCAAGATAGGTGTTGAGTCAAATAAATAGCAAACTATTACAATAGACTTCAAATTAGAGTATTTAACTAGCTGTTTCAATACAAACAAACAGAACAACCTTATATACACATTATATACAACTAACACTGAGCACAAGATGTGCAAACCCCACACACTGAATACACTCCCCTTCTATTCTCCATTATGGGCTGGTAAAGAGGTAAACTTTGTGAACTACTGGAGTTATAAGTACATGTTTGGGATAATATTATTAAGTAGATTTTTCTTAAATCGTATAACTGTATGTATTTGTAATACGAGCAATTGAATTCAAACATATAGAGCTTCCCTTTGAAATCTTTTTAAACACATAACATGTCCCAGCACTGGACAAGACGTTGCAGTCTAACTATTTAAATCATTACATTACATCCTCTTAACATCAGAGAGGGAGAAAAAAAAAAAACAATGTATTTTTAAAGATCTTGTTATCAAAATTAGAATTTTGCCACTATAGCAGTATTGCTTATGTATGTTAACTATTAACCATCCAAGCAACCATAACATCTATAACATATAGCATAGTACTGACTATGTTACTGTAAACTCAGTCTTTGCATAATAGTAGCTCTATTGTTTGCCATTAAGTTTTTCTAGCCTGCCATCAAACCTTGCATCTTTATACATTATACTGACAAACACAGCAATTAGGTAAGTATTTTCTTGTTTTTTGGCTGCTAGCAGGGTAAATGATTTTTTAAAGCTTTAGAAGTTATCTGAATGCCTTGATAAAGGCAGTTTTCACTTCTGACTTATTTTTTTATTAAATATTTCTGATCTTTATTTGTAAACGAAAGAGTACTATGATTCTTCATTTGGAATTTTATTTTTTTGAGATGAGAAAAGCACAGTAAGGGGCCAGTTGTCACCTTGTCTGTTTAATAGGCATTGGTAAATCCTGTGCAAATGATAATTTGTAACACGGCCATAATAGTATACTTTTTTGTTTTGCTGCATGAAGAATTGCTTGTACATGTTGATAGTTCAGGATTTTTGCATAAACCTGGCATGGATTATTTGGGTTTTGTTATCTTTGGAGTGCTCTGTGGGTTCTTTCTATTACAATATTCTTGGCAGTGGGGTGGTTTTCCCATCAGTGAGGTAAATATCATTTTTAAAGTGTCATGAAGTTGTGCGTGGTCGTAGGTTTCTGGAATTCCTCATATAAGGATATTATTTCTTCTGCTATGAACCTCCAAGTCTGTGACCTTTTGCTGCATTTTTTCTAGGACAGTTTCATTATTTTCTAGTTGTTTTTTGGAGTTCTTCTATTTTCATTCTGTTAGCTGCGAACTTGGCCTCAGCATGGCCTAGACGCGAAACAGTTTGTTCCAGTGTGGATCTAAATTTTATCATTTGCTCTGAAAAGTTTTTCATGGCAGATTTCAGTTCATCCATAGAGTAAGCCCCTTCAGGCTTTACTTTAGAAGTGGGCTTTATTGTTTCTAGATTTTGAGTTCTCTGCCTTTTGGATAAGGTTTCTTTTTCACGTGAAGATAATTGTGATAGTTTAGTTTTAGTTGTTTGTAAGTCCATTTGTTCTTGGATGTTAGGCATATTTAGGTAATTTATTAGAGCAGTAATTTATTCAGAGCTGGCTGTGCTGCAATTAATACAAGGCCTCAGGCTGCCATGCGGTTTGCTGTATCAGAATTCAGGATTCAAAATAATAAGTTTGTAGGATGAAGAGCAGAGAAATTTTCCAAATTCTTTTGCCCAGATGTTTAAATGAAGATATTCTTGTCCATGCTAGGGAGGAATTGTAGATTTATGAGTCATGATCACGAAGATTCTGATTGATATTTGTGAAGCCGTAGGGAGATAGTGTTCACAGGCTGACCACCATCTTGGAATCACACATGTAGATATTTTCTATTGATACTATTCATTAATGTTTGCACATACTCATGGGAGTATGTGCTTGCATGGTTTTAATGACCAGTGTGTATCAAAAAAGATCTTATTATTCTCTTCATATAACCTAGTGTTCCCTGCCAATATTTCTAAATATTTAATGACATCTTTCCCTTTTAATTTTAATCAAGTTGTCAATGATTTGTGTATGTGTCTGCACCCTTTCATGGGTTAAGATGAGTTCTTTAAGGTAAACAGATGAAAATGGACAATGTTTCATCATTCTTCCTAGTGTTTGTATATGGAATAACTAGTATTTTCCCAGTTCACTTTTGTCCAAAATTCTTAGTGGCTAGTTCCGTAATTTATGATCCTTATTCTAGGTGGCTACAGCCATGCCCCTCCCAAGTTCATGTCTGTGTTCCTTAAAGCAGTCAATCACTCTGTTTTATATATATGTTTCAATATATTTTTATGAACTTACCATTGTCTAGGTTTATAAAACATCATTCTTAAGTATAAAAAGGACTTTACTACTTCCTCAGTGTCTCCTTATAGGTTTATAGATAAATACCAAGCCATCAGAATGAAGAGCATTACAAACCTAATTAAAACTCCTACTCAAAAGTACCCTGGAGCCTTCAGAAGGTCAAGGCAAGATAGTTTGAGGATAATTTCAGGCTGCTCATCCAGGTATCTGGGTTTACCTTGAAGGTGGAAATGATGCTACTCTGCTTAATATGTAGTGGACATTTGTTCCAGAAGTGAGAGATGCATTGGAATATGAATCTATCATGCCAAAATGTCTTACTTATCTGTCGATGAAGACCTAGTTCCTTTAACTGTGTATTTTAAGTACCATTTGTTGTATGAAGGAATACGAGGTCAAAAAGGGTTGGATCCTTCATTGCTTGAAAGGCTAGACAAATTTCTTCATGGATAAGTCTATAGGAGACTGAATACAGAGAGAGGGTGCTGCCCTTCTTTCTTGATATTTACATATTTTCAGGCCATTGATTTATTTTTTTTTTAGTTTTGAATCTCCAACATCTCTCGAGTTGAATGATTATTTTTTGAACAAATACATTCCAAAAGGTGATTACATCCAACAATGTGTCTAATAAGGTATGAGTAAAGGGGAACTATAACTTATTTGTATCTGTCCTAACTTGGATATTAAATGATAACCATTGTCTGATTTGAGGGGAGGTTATAACATAATCAATTACTGATGCAGCTTTAGTGAACAAACAAATCATATCAACAATTATACTCGGGGTTACCTACACAATTTGCTAGAAATAAAGTATGTTCAAATACAGTGTCATACTTTTGTGGCTTTTATTGTGTTTTTTATTAAATCATAGAGGATTGAATTTACTTAATAATGACAGAAAACTGAGTTTCAGATGTCATATCCTATAGAAAATGTGCACCAATGTAAAACATTTTGTTCTACCAGCTTTCTGAGTTTATAACAGAAATAAAGTTGCCAGCAAACTACTTGGTGACTATCTTAAGTTAGCCGCCGATGTCATAGCCTATCCAGTCTTCATATTGATTAATCACTCCATAAGTGAGCATCAAGTTCCTAAAATCTGGAAAACGTCCTACATAATACCCCTACACAAAGGGGGAACCTGTTCAGACCTCTCTAACTACAGACCAATCACAATTCTGTTAACCCTATCCAAAATGCATTCACTCCCAATTCATGAATCACCTATTATCTAATATTCTTCTAACACCCAACATGGCTTTTGACCCAACCACAGCACCACTACAGCTCTGTTAAGCTTTAGAGACACCATCAACCATCTCAGAAATAATGGAAAACTAGTCTCCTCAATATTCCTATACATATCCAAAGCCTTTGATATAGTCTCCCACCAAAAACTTCTACACAAACTCCTGTCTCTTAAACTAAGCCATTCTGCCCTTTAGTGGCATATGCATATGTAGTAAGACAGAAATAAGTAAGTAGTAGAGATATATATCTGTGTTCACTGAAAGTTGTTAGACTGCTTTTCAAAATTCTGTGTTAACTCTTAGCCTGGTGGTTTCTGTTTGCATTATACTCTGTGTTGGTCACATTTCTATGAGTCATTTCTGCTCATCATCTGAGCTGCTGGCAGCTGAGATTTGCCTGCAAAAATCAACTGGACACATAGGCTGATATAAGTATACTTTTCTCTGCACTTTCCTTATTTAATATTAGATATTTGTAGATATCTGCAGTTAGTCTCCGACCCCCTCCCTGTTGCTGTTGTGCTGTAAATCTTGGTGGCTTTGGAATTGCCTGTCCCTGCTGTAAATCTGTTTTTGGGCACTCCTCTTTGGCTTATATCATTTGTTCACTCAGCTGAGTACAGTGAGATCATATTTTGATTTCAGACACTCCTACCAGTCCCATTACCTTGGCTGTGTACAGAAATAGCACTTGGGAAGGACATCCCCTATAGTATCTTAATCTGCTCTGTTCCCTCCCTTTCCACTAAAAAAAAAAAAAAAAAAAAAAAAAAAAAAAAACCCCCCCAAAAATTATACTTTCTTGAGCTGCTCTTACTTAACTGTCTTCTACCTAATTACCTTAATTTGCTGTTCTGTGTGCTTTTAAGTGTTCAAGTGCTCTAATTCTGTACTTGGTGCCTCCATTTTGTTTTTTTCATAACTTACTGCTCTCTGCACTTGTTTTTTGTCATTTTAACTTATCTGCATTAAGTTCTAAGCATGTTTCCGGCCTTTCCTCTAAGTAGTCTAGTCCACATACAGACTCACTGTATCCAGGACTGTTTTGTAAGTTTCTGAGCACCCCACAGATCTTTCTGTGTTAGAGGCAAGCCCTCTAGCTTATCAGTGGGAGTGCTAAGCACTAGGTAGCCTATCAGCCATAAGAGGAGTGGTTTCTGGCCCAGAAATTTTAATTTATTGGCTGTTTGAGGAGTTTTTTCATCTCTTTCAACTTTCTGGTTTAAAACTCCTTGTTTACATGGGTTTGTGCTTGTTTAAGCTCTGCGGGTCCAGTTTTGGCATCCTGCAGACTACAAGAGAACCAAGAAGGAGAACAGAGATACTCTAAGTGCCTCCATTTTGATTTGTTTCATAATTTACTGCTCTCTGTACTTGTTTTTTGTCATTTTTTAATTTATCTGCATTATTTAAACTGTAATTGCCTTAATATTGCTATACACTCAAGTGTGCTAGCTTGTACTGCATTTAAAGTGTTTTTGCTACTGTCCTAACTGCTTTTCTGCAAAAAAAAGTTAGTCACTGTTCATGTGGGTGTGAATGACCTGAAATTTACCTCCCTGGACTACATAAAAAGAGATGTGATGGAACTCTCGGATTATGTGGCCCAGGCAGGTAAGACCCTAGCCCTGAGCAGTATTCTACTGTCACCCAGAATTATACCACATTACGAGCAGAAAATGAATGACTTCAACAATTGGCTAAGTTTCTAGTGTCATTCTAAAGGGAGCCAGTATCTGTCTGCCTGAGATGACATGATTGACAGACCTCGACGCTTTGCCAGAAATGGCCTGCATCTGTCACCCCTGGGATTCCAGGTACTGGCTAAGGCTCTTTCCACCCCTATAGTGCCTTTTTAGGCAGTGTTCCAAAGATCAAACTTCCACCATAACAGCTACAGACATATGCAATCTGAGGGTCATGCTGCTCAATGCTAGAAGTCTAAATGTCAAGATGCACTCACTCGAAGCTCTCCTCAAAATGGAGAATGACGACATCTGTGCTGTAATGGAGTCCTGGTTTAAAGAGGCAGAAAGCACCCCTGCACTCTCAGGTTGCAACTCATTCCATACCTTTCTGCCCCAGAATGTGGCTGGAAGCTCCAAAGGCGGTGGTGTCTCCATCTTCTTAAAGGATACCCACAGCTCTAGACTGGTAGTCCAGCATAATGCATACTTCAGGTACAACTAACACTGGGTAAGATGGCGATACAAGTCATAGCCTGCTACAGAACCCCAAACATGTCCCTAGACTCACACAACAACTTTATAAGCATCCTGGAATCTATCAAGGTCCAACCCAATACTCTCATACTAGGTGACTTCAACTACCCTTCCATCAACTGGGGAAACTATTCAGGTACCAATGTACAGGCCCAGCACATTCTGTAATTTATCAGTTCCAATGCCCTGGACCAGCTCATTCTGACCCCCACTAGAGGAAGCAACATCATCGACTTGGTTATCACCAGCATGGGAGACCGTTGCGCAATACCTATAGTTAGTTCCTCCCTGGTTAAATCTGACCACAGACTGATTACCATGGAAATCTCCATCTCACCTACACCCCCCCCCCCCACTAAGGTGACCACCCTGAAAAACTTCTCTAAAGCTGACTTTGGGCTCCTAAAAGCAGAGGTGGCTAACTTCTCGGCACCCATGCCAATGGAAAATAGCTGCATGACTGCTGAATAAAACACCAATACACTGTACAAGCATGTACACAAATGCATGGACCTTGCCATACCAAATAGAACTAAAATGCTCTCCTCAAATAAAAGGAAGTCAATCTGGTGGTCCCCAGCCATCAATAAACCCTACAACAGAAGTAAGAAACTGTTGCAGAAAAAAATGAAGTCACAAGACTGGAAAACCTCCCTTATCACTCTCACCAAAAAGCTAAGATCCCTTATCAAATCCTCTAAAGCCAGCTATGAACGCAGAATTGCAGCTGACACCAAAAACAACCAGAAAGCCTTCTATAGCTATATCAAAAACCTCAAAGGCAATACCCAGATTTGCTCTGAGATATTGTATAATGGCACATCCTATACTGAACCAACGGATTTAGCCAACATACTGGCCAACAGATTCAGTGCCAACTTTACCCATCTCTCCCTCCTAAAGGGCCCTATCACAATACCAGATGAAAGCCTTTTACCCACCATTTCTGCAGCACAGGTAAAAGCTGCATTGTCCAAAGCCAAGAATACAGCATCCATGGGACCTGATAATATCTCTGGCCGAGTCCTACATGAGCTATAAAATGAACTGGCACCACATCTGTGCGCCCTGTTCAATTACAACCTTAACTCAGTCTGTGTCCCTAATGAATGGTGCACTGCTACAGTCATCACACTCCATAAAGGGGGAGCAACTATAGACCCTGGGAACCATCGCCCCATTAGCCTGACAAGCCTAGTATGCAAAGCTATGGAGCGCATCATCATGGACCCGCTTAACAAAGATATAGACAATCTCCAAACTCTTGATGCCACACAGTTTGGCTTTGTCTAAGGGAGACCCTGCCTGCTGAACCTGGTTGACTTCTTCGGGGCAGTCACCAAGGCTGTAGATGAAGGGAAGGCAGTGCATACAGCCTAACTCGACCTGGCCAAGGCCTTTGATACCATTCCACACTCAGGTATCATTGATAAACTCACCAAACTAGGCATCAATCCTTACACCACTAGGTGAGTTGCAAATTGGCTCACAGGCAGGGCCCACAGAGTGAAAGTTACGGATTCCAAGTCAGACTGTTGATCAGTCACAAGTGGAGCCCTGCAGGGCTCAGTCCTAGGCCCTCTCCTATTTAGCATGTACTTCTCAGAAGTCCAGACCAACACAGAAGGACTCTGGCTGACTAAGTTCGCAGATGACTGCAAGCTAGGAGTCATTATCAACTCCCCAAGTGATGCAGATATCCTACAAAAGGGCCTCTCTGAGACCAATGACTGGTGTTAGAACCATGGCCTGAAGTTTAACTCCAAAAAATGCGTTATCATCCCCTTTGGAAAAAAACTCAGTTCCCACAAATTACCACATTGATGGCAGCTCACTAAATACTGAAGGGGCCATAAGAGATCTGGGAACCCAGGTTGACAGCCACCTCACCTTTGACCACCACATTACCACTGTGGTCAGAAAGTCCTTCTACATGGCACATCTTATAACCAAAGGTTTCGCATCCAGATAGAAAGAGGTCATCATCCCTGCCTACTCATCCCTCATTAGACCAGTCATCGAATATAACATCATGTTTGGCATGTACCTGAACAGACACCTATAACAGGTGGAGAGGCCACAAAAGTACCTCACAAAAAGAATCCTAGGCCTTAAACATGTCCTACATGGACAGACTCCAGAAACTTCAGCTGTTCTCAGTCTCTTATCATCTACTTAGAGGTGATCTTGGATTGCCTTACAAAGCCATTTCCGACCCAGCCATACTTGAAATGCTACACCTAAAGAAATTCCAATATCCCCGCACCACATGCTCCACAGATCACAACCTCATTACCACAATGAACAGAACATGCTGGAGGGACAGGTTCATCTCCCAAAGACTGTCCATATTCTGGAAAGAGCTTCCCATTCATGTCAAGCAGAGCACCTCACTGGCCCTCTTCAAGAAAAATCTTGGCGAGTGGATGGGTAACAGAAAGTTAATTCCAGGGATCATTCCAGTTGCACTACTGGATATGGGCAAATTTCGACATTTCCAAATGCACCACCTCTGAAACAAGTGCTACCATGAGTCAAAAAGGGGGAGACATTTTGTAATTCGGTGCTTCGGTTTTCTAGATTTTGGAATTTTGCGGTTTACAGTTCGTGGCAGCAGGTTCAAAGATTTGACCTTTGAACATGTAAAGGTAAACTCTGTGTGTGTGTGTGTGTGTGTGTGTGTGTGTGTGTGTGTGTGTGTGTGTGTGTGTGTATATATATATATATATATATATATATATATATATATATATATATGTATATATATCAGCATAGTGTCAGTGACATATGCTGTTAATATCTATTGTTCTTGCCTTAACCAGTTTGCTGATGCAATCTGCAAGGTACCTTTCTTTAGTCGTCTTTTATGTTACTTTTGCATATGCTGTCTTCACTAACAGAAAGCACTGTCTAAATACTCAGCATACTTGTCAGTTATACATATTTCAGTTGTTAACTTTGCTATCATACATCATTGCTGTTAATGTATTATCTGTAATCATATTTATATTTTCACTAATAATAATATCCAGAATGATGATATATAATGCTTTGCACAATGTCATTTTATGCCTTGCATTGTGATGTTTGGTTTTAAGCATGGATTTGTCTTTTTATATGTGCTCATGTGCACAATGCATTTTTATTGTGTGCTACTGCTATCCATAAGTTGTAATGCTACCTTTTCTCAATTTCTTCATCATGGCTTTTAGATGTTAGTCTTTTACTAATCCTTACTCATCTTTCATAAATATCCACCCCTAATATTTATGTGTGCTCAGAAGCAACATAAGTACTAATAAATACTCCATAAATACTCCAAAAATATTCAGCAAAAATTAAAGTTGCTCAGAGAGCAGTCAATAGTTTTCATACTGTTTTCAAAAGTCTGGGAAAAGTCCAAAATGCAATATAAACTGGCCTGCTATAATTCTAAATGCCCATTCTCTTTGAGAGTTCACTGCCAATGAAATATGCATTCATTTCACTATACACTATTTCCCTCAAACATTTCCTGATGGTACATAATTTGAATAGCATTGATCCATTCATGACGCCATTCTAGAATTTTCAGAATGCATATTGCAAAGCTTTGGTTTCTGGACTTGTAGGTTTTGGGATCATTTAGTAAGCAATGCCAAGGTTATAGGAATTCAGACTTTTTCCTGAGGAAAATAAATCAAAGAAAATCATGTTGTATGGATGCAAATGCATCCAAATTATTGCCAAATAAAAAAAGAGTCCACTCAGAAAATACCAAAAATATTTAATTGTTGGTTTAGCTTTTTCATCAAACAGGGATTATCAGAACAAATAACTGTTGCATTCCATCCATTTAAATGCCTGCTACTGTTTGTCCCGATTCTAATATTTGTTTTAGTTTCAGAATGATTCCTTCTGTTACAAAAGAAAGAAATAAAGAAATAAAGGAATAAAAAAAATGCAGATTTCCACCTCCAAAGCAACTCATTTCTTTCTGTGTATGATGAAGTCCTGTGACTTTTGAATGAAAGTGCTAAACCAACAATTACATTTCTTGTATATTTTGAGTAGACTCCATGCAGCATGATTTTCTTTATGAACTTTGTTTATTTATAAGCTGTGGTTTATGCTGGTTCTTTTTTGGATTTCCTGAGGAATAAAAATTATGCAGATTGGTAATCTTTGATGTGTTAATTTCTTAACAGAAAATACACTGAAACTGTTTAAATTACAACATTATTCTGAAGTGTATATCTGGAATGCCAGGCAAATCATTATAATAAATATAGGAGCATTAAATCTTTATTTTTAGAATCACTTTTTTATTAAAAAGTTCAAATAAAATTATGAAAATACACGATTATCTTATATTTACAAATCAGTTTAAAACACAGCATCTATTTTATACAGGCTAACCATTGGACTATTGTCTGGTATGAGATTATTCAATAATTAAACATTGCTCTAAAACTGTGAACATTATGTATGCAAGATCCTTAATAGTTTGTAAGTTCATTAGCATTACACATGGAACTCTCTTGATCTATGATAATTTAAAAGAAGCAATAATAAAAAAAAAATGGTTCAACACAGCACTGACTCATTTGTACATATATGGCTTTACTAAACATTCAAAATTTGTAACATGACCAAACTGCAAAAACGTACTGAAGGCACAGACCATACCATTGACCCATTTCTCAGGACTCATCTGTTATAATGCAGTGCTCCAACATACCATGACAGCAATATGTCAGCCTCCCTCCTCTAAGTATCTTCTGACTCAGCACTTGAAAGTCAATATAGCTCACCTAATACATACTTAACAGTCGTAGAATTTGCCATTTCACTTCTATACGTTCTAGTCCCTGGATAGAGCTATACTTTCATTTGTCACTAGATGGCATTTTAAGTAATAGGCTGCACTCAACCACCTCTAGTGATCTCTACAATTCTCTTGCCTGTATCAACTTGTAGTTTGCTGCGTGTGAAGACTTCAGATTTCATGTTGTGTATGTAATACTGACATATATTAAAATATCTCTGTCTTCTCTCCCTGAGGGACACACTGATACTGTCTTCTTGCTGAAGCAAGCTCACTGGAAGTTTAAAGGATAATAACCAAAAAGATTGCATAAACTCCTTCTATACTCACCTAAAATAGAATGAGGCTACTATATTCCCTGAAGATTTGGACCCAAGAACCTATTTTACTTCCTTCACAGCATCAACATATGGACACCACTGTTAGGAAAATAATTTCCAAGTAGTGATGCAAGGTTTCCCATGTGAGTAAATTCCATTGCTGTATACCAATGTCATTGCTGAAAATATTTAGAATCTTCAGTTTGTTTGTATCTGGTATGATTATATTCAAAGGCTGTCCAGGACATAAATAGCCGGCCTTAGGCATAGGCAAACTAGGCAGCCGCCTAGGGTGCCGCTCCACCAGGGACGCTTTTCCAGTATTTATTTGGTATAGGTAAACCAGGATGGGAGCACCGGGTAGTTTGGTGGGGGGCACCATGGAGCTCTTTTGCCTAGGGCACCAGTTAATCTAAGGCCGCTCCTCATGTAAGCCAAAAAGAGGTGGAGTTAAATGGAAACTAAGTGTATGATGGGTTTTCTCCATTCACCATCCAAGAAAGCCTCAGTTAACATTCCACAGTCATTTCTATGTAAGTATTAATTATCAAATTTAAATATAACTATAGAAGCCTGTTTTCCAGATGTGAAATTCTTGTTGGAGATCCTGGAATGATTTCAGTCTAGGTTTATTGAGTAATGAGAAGCCCCATCTTAATCACTGTAGTGAACACATGTTGATGTATTTGTAAGTTCTGGGCACTCTTTACTAGTGTCATCCTCTGTTATTGTCAGCAGGGATCCTTATAGCCTTTTCCCTAGGATTCAAACTAGTTCTTTAATTGCTGCTGTAACCACTTTATTTTAGATACACTCTTCTAAGGACAATTATTGCCTCTTAGTTTACTGTATTTTTTTATTTTTATTTTATTTTATTTGTAGTTTGTTAACCAGGAAAGTGCATTAGGCCAAAACAAGCCCATTTTCAATGGAGGCCTGGGGAGAAAAGCTCCACAGTATAATATTTTCAATACCTACAAATAAGTTCCAAAAAAGCTCTACCAAAAAAGTTCCAAGATACAGTATTTTCAATATTTACAATAATAAAAGAAATAAAAAGAATTCAAAGTAATACAAAATGTATATGAAGATATAAAGATGAATAATTAAACTAGAAATATACATTCAAAAGTTTTTTTTAGTTAAAAATATGAGGAGATTTGTAGAGAAAAGTAAGGTATAAAGAGCAGGAGGAGATCTTAGGTTGGTTTTGAGATATCAGTGCATCTATAGCATGTTATAGTCTATTACTGTTTTAATCACAAGTTGGAGTTTAGCAGTCCTGAAATAACATCAAAACCCTTTATGTTACAATGGAATTACCAATCAACTGGCTTGCATATCGTACAATATTAATCTATTCCATTGATCCTGAATAGGATCAGCGGATCCTAAACCAAAAGTCCCGATGACATGAGAGGAAGAACTGTTTTATGTTAGATTTAAAATCATGGCTTTTTGTTTATATTATAGATACAGAAAAAATGAAGACAAACATTACTTTGTTCAAATCTGCATTATGACTGAATATGTCAGTGCTGTAGTCAAAAACCTGACTCCTTTATATTGTTGCTGATATTTCATCTGTTAAGATATCTCATGATGATGATATTGATGAGTTTAAATTTGTTAGATGATAGCAAGTCAATCATTTTATTAACCGTGGTCTATCAACAAGGATTGAGCTCACATATACAAGAATGTATCACTAGCAATAATATATTATCATACTCCAGACCTTTTCCATATATTAGCTGATTTAAATAATATACAAAATTAAACATAAAATATGCTTTCTCAGTAAACAGGACAAAAACAAACTCAAAGATCTGTTAGGTATTTGCTTTGTTTAAAAACTATGCATAATTTTACCAAAAAATATGAGAATAATGGATGTTGTCTATGTATAACATTTATGGAGAGTGGCATTTGATTAGACTATAGACCATCTCTGTGAAATATTTTTAAATCAAGTGTTTTATGACTGATGTTTCACAATATGCAGCATCCACATATATGAAATTTCTCTCATTAGGTTGTGTGGGCACTGGAGACTCATCCAAGTTTAGCTGCCGCTGTAAAATAAATGAAGGAAAAATTATTAAAGTGCCGACATTCACAGTCTAAGAATATCATAAAATAAGCAAATGTATTATTAAATATAAGCTGGATGATGCACATAGTTACACTATTCATGCTGATTCATGATGCACAGCATTAATACTACAGGAAAACACACTGACATTTATTTCTAAGGACCTTGCATTATTGCAAAACTGTCATATTTCACCATCAATGAGGTTGTTATTTTATTGACATTATGTATGACACAGTCTAAAACAAAGAGTGTATAAGCCATGTGTGTACATGTCACTGAGAGAAGCTTGTTTTCAAAAAAGTCCAAACATAATTCTTTGTGCACTTAATTAGTTTCTGAGATCTCTATGTCATGAAAGAATTTGTCCTTCTTGAACTGATGATATTTTTTCTACTAGCATCAAGTGAGCTATAAGGGTTATTTGAATGAGTAGCAGAGATACAACCATATGGCCACAGGCATTCAAGCATACAGATGAAGAAATGTAAACACACACGTGCACACATGCGTGCGCGCACACACACACACACACACACACACGCACACACGCACACACGTACACACACACACACACACACACACACACACACACACACACACACACACAGACACGTAAACTCACATGATCATGCACATACACACACACACACACACACACACACACACACGCACACACACACAAACACACACACGCACACACATTCCTTTATTTGCAATGTGGCCTGAAGGAAATACTTAGCTGAAAACAAAGTGCTACTGTCAGTACAGGAAAAGGAATAACTGCTACTTAGAATACATGATGAATGTTTAAAAAGAGCATAGTATCTTACTTTGAAACTTGAATGCATTATATTTGTATGTTATCACAGACATCCTTGAAATGTACATTTTTAAATGTAAAATGGATATACCAAAAGGTCCAGATACATGGATGCATGTAATATATATTAGTTCATGAAGTTGTTAGTAAATGTATTAACTTTCTAGCTGACTTGAGTGCAGTAGGTCTTAAACATAATGCATTGTCACAAAAGCAGCACACAAATTCCCCTTCCACCATACTATACAACTGTCAAGTTCATGATCTGTTTACTTTTAAAAGCAACCTCAAGCCTCCTCTTATTTGTATTACATTGTGATACCTCCATCTACTACTTCCTGTTGTCGTGTTACATGTGGTAATCATCTGAAATTTTGGGACCTGCTAGAGCGAATCCCAAAATATGGAGACTGAATGGCCGAAAGAATGGACTTACATATATGCCCTTTCTTAGAATATTTTCTTTTCTCTGAGGTAAGGCAATATCGGAGTTAGTAAATATATGTTGTGGGGGGGGGGTGCAAAGGGGATTGGTCTCCTTGCAAAAAGAAGTTTTATGGAGAAGAGCGATCTTCCAGATTCAATCCTCTCCTGTATTTTCTGTCTTTTTTTTTTCAGCATGTTGGCACTCCGCATTTTGAGTCCCAACATTTCAATAGGGAACCTTACATGCTTTATTTTTTACTACAAATAACCATTCAGCCTGGTTTTCTGTTTCCATATTCCGCTAAAGTCAGAGTTAGATGCTCATCATTAGATTGCAGTTGCAGTGTCTTCTAACTATCTGGAACATATCCTGCCAAGGCCAATATACAAAAGTTTACTTGCATGCCTCCCTTTTGCCCATAGGTCTATTGGAACATGAAATGCTAGTCTATGGATCTGAAATTTCAGAACATTCTTGCCTTTAAAAAGTGTGTTCCTATCACATCGTTGAACATTTAGATTGTAGAAAGTCTAAATGTCGAAACCTAAATGTTGACCGCTGAAAATCTCGAATGGCCAATTATGCAAATTTTTTCCCAGGGAAAAAATTTGCTTGCCTGTCATCGAGGATTTGCCCTTTTCCCCAATGTAGAGCGATCTCAGAGTTGGTATATTTAGTTAGTGGGTGTGTGGGGGGCACACTTGGTTAGGGTTTTAAAGTTTGTTTTTTTTTTGGCCAAGTGAATTTTTTCACGAGGAAATATTTGCATAATTGGCCATTCACGGTTTTCAGAGTTCAACATTTAGGTGTCGACATTTAGGCGTTTGACAATCTAAATATTCAACATTGTAATATAGATGCTAAAAAGCACCATCAGATGTTTGTCTACACTGTAGCTTCAGTTTAAGAGTTGGCTACTGCATCAGCTCCTGGACAGCTATGTATTCTTCAGGGGACCTTCTTTTTACTTTTGACTAAAAAGTTGTGGTAAGTTTTTCTTATGTCTGTCAGAAAACGGGGCAAATCTCTTACAAAACGTCTCATGTTGCTTATCTTTTTGGTTTGAAGGACAGTCACATGACATATGCTTCTGCAAAATTGATCATTCTTTCAATACCCAAGACAACCCTTACCTTAATAGCCTGAATCTTTTGCTTGAAAGCCAGTGCATAATGTCCCTTCCTTGTTCCTACCTGGAAAATGACTCTCTGTCAGTAGATATCCATCTTTCAATAAAAAAAAAAAAAAATGATATACCAAAGAGGATTCCAAAATAAATCTGCCTTTGGTCTCTCATTACCAGTCACAGACTGACTATTTTACTGTGGTTATTTCTGACTCCTCATACCCTCATTATGAGTTTTGCAACCTTTCTGGTACTGCTCCATGAAGCAAACTAAGGGTCATGAGCAGGGCACATCCTCCTTGAACAGTCATCAGACTGTCACTGAGGAAGGAGAACACTACTTTTAGATACTGGAAATTCTACATAAGATAACTCAAATGTATGTATTTATTTATTTATTTTATTTTACATTTGTTGACCGGGCTAGTCTAACTGGGTATATGTCCATTTTCATTAGAGGCCCAGGGAGAAAAGCTACAAAAGGTGCAATAGTCTCATAACTTACAATATATTCAATAGCAGGAAGTTACATTAAATAAATTTAGAACAGGTATAAAAATGTCTACAGAGTTGGCTAGAGAAAAGGAAAAAAAACTTAAGATGACATATCATACAAAAGACAAATAAGCAAGATTTGTTAATTTTACATCAGATGGCAGGTTACAGTTATACAAACCTATGCTCACTTACAGCAAGGCAGAGGATGAAAACTTTTAGAGTAAGCAACACTATAACAGAGCTGAGAAGAACTCTACTTTAGTACATAGGTAGTGGTTATTATTCAAGTCATCACTAGTAGACATCGTAGGACAGAAATAGAGGAGAAATAAAGGGAGTTGGAGATAGGGAAAAATAGATGTTAGTCAGGGTTAGAGCAGGGACACAGCCAGTTTGTTTTGATGTATTCCTTAAGATATTTTTTGAAGAGCAGTGTGGAAGGAAGAGAAGAGAGCTCATTAGGAAGCTGTGAAGTCTGGGATGAGGCAATTTGATCTGTTATGGAAGTATAGATGCCCAATACATCCAAGATCATTAACATGGATACCCCAAGAAAAACATCACACCTTTCTTCACCTTCAAGCTAAGGGTTCTAGGCATGACTGGTATAATTTGTTTAAAGGGCTTTTCGAGGCATTTCAGTGTCTACAGTCTTCTTCATTGCCTGCATAATTAAAAAGAAAAAGATGCACATCTTCATTTTAAGATGATTCACCTTCAGAATATGAAAAGAGATTATTTATTATGAATCTCAGATCACCTCACCTGTTCACTTTGAGTCAGAGTCTGAAAAAAAATTCACCCGACTCCTCCATTAAGGGGATTTCATTTTCAGGTATTATTTACAGAATGAAGGATTCTTTTTAACTGGGGGGGAAATTGATGAGAACCAGAAGAGCTACTATGACCTCCTTCATGTTGAATCCCCGAAACTCTTGCTATTCCTCTGACTATAGGAGCCCTAGAGGATGCACTTAACTCTGTTTGTTCCTCACCCAATGTTCAACTTTCTGTGACTAAAAGTTTGATAGGCTATATAATGCACTTGAATCTTTGGGAGACCCTGTTGCCATTTCCCTAAATAACTGTGGATCTTCAAAACTTTTAAATTATTCCAGCCCAGTATTTGCTGACAAGGATGGACAAACATTTAACAGATATGACAAGAAAGTATGTACATCTTCTATCTTCACCTTTACAGCAATAACTATCAGGCTCATATGGCCAAATTCTTACTTGTCATCTCTTCTGACTTGAATCAAGTAATTTTTAATTTCTCCCATCTGAAGCTGTACCCTTCCTGTTCAATATGCTTTCTTCATTTTCCCAGGTCACTAAAGACACTGTCAAGTGTTTCTATGATGCTGGTGATGTCCCTTTCATTTACTCTACTGAGAGAGATTATCTCAGATTCTTAGATACTAGAAGCACTCCAACAGAATTACAAATGGCAGTAGAAATCCTACCCTCCAAAATCGGGAATTCCTCCTCCTCCTCCTCAAAAAAACAAAAAACAAAAAAAAGAATCCCATTTGTTTCCTCCAGTTATCTCTCAAATGCTGTCACAAGGAGTATTAGAACAAGTCCCCAGTTCCTAGCAAGGAAGAACATTTTCTTCCAGGATATTTCTAGTACTCAAGAAAGACAGCACCAGTAGATGCTTACTGTATCATTCCTTTCAAAATCTATTTCTAAAGTATCAACATTCAAGACACTTGTCTTCAAAAAGCAAAGAATATTGGCGGGATAAAGACCTAGAAATAGAGTCAATTTTAAACATTGCTCTTATAACTTAGAAAGTAGACAGAGTAACAGAGTTTGCACCAACATGCATTTTCTGAAGGAAATTTGAAACTCAATCTTCTGTCATTATTTTGTGACTTTAATCCTCAATAATTTGCCAGACAACCACAAATTTTATGAGGAACTAACCAAACTTATGAGTCAAAAGGCTGGGTATTCTGCACAGATCTGAGCAGTTAAGAGATATGCTTACCCTGCAAAATTTGTTTCTCCAAATTTTCCAACACTTTCTACTCATCATCACATTCCAATTCACAAACTCTTCAGGCCTTATTTAAGATTTTCTGTGTCTCGATCATGTTGTCAATTTACTTACTTCCCTTGGTGTTTCAGCAGGTACAAGGATATTCACATCATGTCTGCCACCAGACTTCAGGAGATCCACATATATCCACATATATCCCTATTTGGATGATTTCTAAAATCTAACAGCATCCTTTCAAATTCCCAAGCATCCCTTCTCTTGATAATAAATCTGTTTTAAAGCTTATGATTCAAACTAAACCTGGAAAAATCTTATCTTCTCCATTGCCCCTTCAGAGGTTCACTTTTCTGGAATGTCTGTTGGACATTTCCCTCATGATTGCATACCTATCTACAAAAAAAAGGTGCACTATCACTATCATCAAGCCCTTTATTTAGTTCACCAGTCTATGACCATAGTACGGGATTACCTCACAGTCCTAGTCTTTATGACATCAGCTATCTATATGGTTCCCCTCCCAGCCAGGCTGCATATGAGGACAATTCAGTGGTTCAAAAAAAACTGTTTAGACTCAGCACCAGCATCTTATCTGTCTCTTCTTGTGCCAGTGCTGGGTTCTGTTAAAAAAATTACTTTAGTGGTAGGCAAACCAGGTCCAGATCAGACCAACTTCCTTTTTCTCCCCCTACTCCAACCTAGTCTTTGATAAAAGTTGCTTCATATTTTGCCTGAGGAAGTGTACAAGGGAAGCAAACTTCAGGGAATTTGGGATTTCCACTTCAACATAAGACACATAAACCCCAAGGACAAGATGGCCTTGATAAGTGCATTAAGGGTCTTGCTTCAATTGTAATCCAGGACCATTAACTGTGATTACAGACAACACCAACGTGATATGGTATCTAAACATAATGGGGGGGGCAGGCTTTACCCCTTATACAGATTAAGCACTGTTGCCTGGGAAACAGAAACTCAAAACAATCTCTCTTTCAGGTAACCTATATTTAATTAGAGCAGGACACAGTAGCAGACAGTGTAAATGCATCCAAGACAGACTGTCATGAATAGATATTACATTCAAAGGTCTTCCAGCAGATTGTCCACCCATAGGGGATCTCCCCAAGTAAAACTGTTAAATAAATTACTTACCAAGACAACTTGCAGAAAGGCCTAGAAAACAGATACTTTTTCTTTCCCTTAGACATGAATGTACCTTTATGACCCTGTCACTCCCACCCTTTCCACTTAAAATCAAAGTTATACTAATGATACAGAAGGCCTCTTCAAATGTAAAATCCTGATAACTCCCTTTTGACCCAGACATTGGTTCTTGCCCTAACGAAACTGGCCACAGGCAATTACCACTAACTTCCTCACACAGTGGGTCTACTCACACACCACCAAAAGTACAGTTGTGTACACTTAACATAAGTGTAGATGTTCGAGTGTATTCACTGTTGCAGTCATCACATTTGTGTTATCTGCTTGCAGTAGCCCTCAGTCGGCCTGATTAACAAAGTCTTGGGTCCTGCTTCGGCTGTTGTCCCTTCTTCTGTGATGTCAGGTCCAGGGGTATAAAACATGCAGCCGATGCCACTACATTGTTTTTTCTTGCCCAATATGTCAGGTGCCCCCCTAATGGGAGGCAATTAAATCTATAAATATACAAGGTTATACCTCCAACAAAAAAGCAAATACACCAAAAAGCTTTTAAGCATAGTAAAGGAGGGTAGAGGTATAGCCAAAAGAAGTAAGTGGGCTGGAGGTATAGCCAAAAGAAGTAAGGGGGCTGGAGGGAGGGTAACCAGGACTGCAACAGTGAATACACTCAAACATCTACATTTATGGTAAGGGTACACAACTGTACTATGTTCTTCATGTTTCGCTGTTGCAGTCATCACATTTGGGTAGATTCTCAAAGCTAAGGATGGGAGGAGGAATTTAGAGAGCATTAGGACAAGCTATAAGGCCCTGCAAGACTGCAGTGGCAAAGCCAGCTCTGGATTTAGAGAAAATTGGCAGATGGTAATGCATGGTGAAAGTATATACAGAACTCCAGGTAGCAGCTTCTAGGATGTCCCTGGTAGGGATGCCTCTAAGAAAGGCTGTAGAGATAGATGCAGCCCTGGCTGAGTGGGGTCTGATCCTATGTGGGATAGGTTTTCCATGGTGCTTGTTAGCAGAAATGAATGCAATGGCCTATCCATTTGGAAATGTTTTGCTTTGAAATAGCATTCCCATCTGCCCCTGCAGCAAATGCCACCAGCAGTTGTTCAGATTTCCTTTGAGGTTTAGTCCTGTCCAAGTAGAATCTAAGTTATCTGTGCACATCTGAGTGCAGTATCCGTTCCCCTTTGTTCTGTGGACTAGGAAAGAAGGTTGGCAAATGAATGGACTGATTAAGGGCCACACTGGATGCCACCTTGGGCATGAAAGAGGGATTGGTCCTGAGGGAGACCCTGTCCGCATAAAAGATGATGAAAGGCTCCACTGCCATAAGGGCCTGTAATTCAGATACCTTTCACTGCCATAAGGGCCTGTAATTCAGATACCCTTCTTGTTGAAGTGATTCCAAGAAAGGAATTTTAAGTCTGCAGTAGTGCTCGAAAGGAGAAAGAGTGAGTTTTCCAATACAAAGTTAAGGTCCCAGGCTGGAGTTGGAGGTCTCCTAGGTGGTTGTAAATTTTTGGCCCCTCTGAGGAACTGCTTGAACAGAGGATGAGAGAAGATGGGAGGTTCTGTATTATAATGAGCCAAAATGGCTGAGGCGTGAATTTGGATGGAGGAGAAAGACAGGCCCTCGTTTAGCATCTCAGTTAAGTATTGTAAAATCTGAGGTAAATTGGGCACTGCTGTGCTCATCCCTTGAGAATGGTTCCAAGCACAGAATCTTTTCCATTTTGCAGCATAAGATTTTCTATTACTAGGCCTCCTTGCCTCTAAAATGATATCCATCACTGGTTTACTGAGGGATGGTAAAAGAAAGATTAGGTAATTAGCCAGGCTGCTAGGTTCAGTGTTTGAAGCTGAGGGTGCAGAATCTTGTTCTCCTGCTGAGACAATAGTGTAGGAGTCTGAGGCAGGTGCCATGGGGCCAACAGTGACACACTGTGTGCAAGAGGGGGTACCAGTGTTGGTGTGGCCAGTCTGGTGCAATTAAAATCATCCTTGGTTTGTCTTGTTTGGTCTTTAGTAGTACTTTGGAGAGCAGAGGCAGAGGAGGGAAGGACAGAGCATCCACTTTCCAAGCTTGTTTGTGGGGAGTCCTTGTGCAAAATGTGTCCACATGATAGTTCTGGGGTGAGGCAAACAGGTCTATATTTGGGCTCCCCCATTTGCTTGTTAACAAGTTGAAAATCCTTGGTTCCAGTTTCCACTTGTGTGGGACCATGACGTTTCTGCTTAGTTCATCTGCCGGTGTATTTAGTTTTCCTGGCAGGAACTGAGCTTGTAGATGCACTCGTTAGCTCAGGGCTGTGTTCCACAATGCCATGGCTAGTCTGCAGAGGGAGTAAGAATGTGTACCCCCTGCTTGTTTATGTACCACATAACAGTAGTGTTGTCCATCTTTATCATTAGTTGTCCTGGAAGAATGTGGTCCTTGAAGGCTGTCAGAACATTCTGTACAGCTAACATTTATTTTTGATTGACATGCAGGTGCATTTGACTTTGGTTCCATTTACCCTGAATGCACTTCCCTGCCTAGTGAGCCCCCCATGCATAGTCTGCTGCATCTGTTGTTAGGGTTTGGGTGGCAGGGGGTAGAGTGAATGGTAGTCCCTTATTTTGGTGGCAGGCATCGGCCCACCAAAGGAACTCTAGGCGTAGGCAAGGTATGATAGGAACCATTGCTTCTAGATCCTGAGAATGTTGGCACCACGGGCTTTTTAGATACCATTGTACTTTCCTCATATGCAGTCTTGCATATGGAATTAGAAGAATGCACAAGGCCATGAACTCCAAGGCTTGAAGTATTTGCCTTGCAGATCGCAGGGTTTTGGTGACCACTTGTTTGAAGTAGGTTGTCAAATGAATTTGTTTCTCTGGCATAAGGAAAGCCATCTGGGAAGTTGTATTCAAGCTTGCTCCCAGGAATATAATTTGTTGACAGGGTACCAGGTGTGCTTTCTTTTCATTTATGGTGTACCCCAGACAAGTTAGCACCCTTTGTACAGAGGCCAGATGATTCAAAAGTATGTCCTGGCTTTCTGCCTGAATTAGACAATCGTCCAGGTATGGGTATATTTGAATATTTCATTGCCTGCAAAATGCAATGGCTGGAGCTAGGCACTTTGTGAATAACCTGGGCACAGTAGATAAGCCAAAGGGCACTCCAGAGAACTGTGTAGGTATCTTCTGCAAGATTCCCTGATTGGGACGTGCAGGTATGCTTCCTTTAAATCTAGTGTTGCCCATCAGGCATATTTGCCTAGCATAGGGAGCAACTGGTGAAGAGTCAGCATCTTGAATTTTGGAATCACCAAAAAGGTGTTTAGAGTAGACAGGTCAAGGATAGGGCACCATGAATTGTATTTTCTGGGTACCAGGAAAAGTCTCGAGTAAAAACCTTGTCCCTTTTTCTCTTCTGGTACCAACTGAATAGCCCCCATGCTTAAGAGAGAGAGTGCATGCTTTTGGGCCTCTGCCCACTGATTTGGGGTAAATATGGCCACCCACTTGGTGTTGGTAATGTGTGGAAGTGAAATCTGTATCCCTGGGACACTATATTTAAAACCCATTTGTCCTGGGTAATGAGTTCCCAGTTCTTTGCATGAAGAGCACTCTTTCCCTCCAAAGGGGTAGTCAGTTGAGAAGTGCTTTGAGACAGTTTACCATAGGGGGAGTTTTATTACTCCAGATTTGGAAGTGGAGAACCCCACTGCTTAGTCCTGTCTGTACCCTGGGACTGAAGCCTGGGAGCTCTGCTGGATCTGGGTTTGGACTGAGAAGGTCTGGAAGAGGCAGGGAAGAACCAATTTTTGGAAGGCCAATGCCTACTAAACCCGGAGGTTGTACTTGTAAAAAAATCTTTAACAGTTTGCATAGATTTAGGATTTTCCTCCATCTTTTTAAGAACTTCTTCTGCCTTGTTGCCAAACAGGCGGTCCTGGTTTATGGGAGCATCTAGTAATTTTGCTTTAATATAATCTGGCAAGGATTGCTCCTTAAGCCAAGCATGCCTTCTAAGTACAGACCCGGTTACAGCAGCCCTGCAAGATGCCTCTAGTGAATCAAAACCACATTGTAAAGTATGTTTTCCAACTTGTTCAGCTGAATGCAGTAAATCCTGTAAATCTTTATTTTCAGCACAATCAGGAATCAACATCATAATATGCTGCTGATACTTAAACATATGAAACTAGCAGTTTAAGGCCCTAATGGCCAAAGTTGCAGAAATCTATACCTTCTTACCCCATCTATCCAGGGCCCTGGAGTCTCTATCAGAGGGGTTAGGATTTTTGACAGTAGTAGCTTTAATGCCCTTGGGTCCCTGTGAAATGGTCTCAGGTATCGCAGTAGGATTTTTAAAAAGGAACTTGTGAAAGTCAGGGGCCAAGCTAGATTCCAAAAAGGCATCATCAACAATGTCTAGTATAGGAGGTATGGCTAAAGGCCTGTGTTGGGGCAGGAGTAAGAAATCCCTAAGCCTCTTTTTAGAATCAGAGAAATCCTGACTTTCCCAACAAAAATGCTCCCTGAGAGTATGCAAGATTTCACCAAAAGAAAAATCCTCTGGGGGGGGGGGGCAGAGTGAATAGAGTCCTCAGCATCATAATCCTCATAGGTAGATAAGGGTAAATCCTGGTCATCAGAGGAAACAGAAAATTCAGAATCTTGGTCAGAAGTATCATAAGCAAACTCAGTCCTAGGTCTCTTAGAGGGGGAAGGCTGGCTTCCCCTGATCAAAGTAATAAAGTCTTCAGCCATTCTTATCATTTGTTTTTTAGGCATAGAGGCCTGACCATGTGGTCTGGGCATCAGTTTTTAGGCATGGTTCGAGTTTTAGGCCTTGAAGGAGAAGATGGCATCAGTTTAATATGCAAGTCAGTAGGCCTGAATACACACTCAGAAGCTGGTGCCTGCACAGTGGCTCCAGACCCATCCAAGGTAGAGACAACCGCAGGTTCCACAGTTGAAGCATCTTGCAGCATATCAGACTGAGTAGAAGCCTGTGAATCTGAAGTAGCGGGTAGCAGGGGCTGCGAAGGTGCCTCACTGAGTACAGGTGAACTGGTGACTAGCTTAGGAGAAGCGTCGTCAGCAGCTTTGGACCTAGGCGGCCTGTCTCTGTCTTTATCTTTGCGTTTTTTCAGAATGTCGGTAGTCAGATGGCTTACTGAAGACATATCAGGATAATTGAACCGAGCACCAAAATATTTAGAAGCGTAAATATACAGACGATGGATAGTTTGTGGTTTAAATAAGGCACAAAACCAACAGCGAGGTACGTCGTGGTCAGGGCCTAGGCAAGGAATATAGTACGAATGAAAATATTTATGAGGTATTTGCTTTCCACAAGTAATGCAATTACTTTTACTGACATCGGTTTAGAGCAAGAAAAAGTTTCCCCAACGGGGTACTTAGCTTTTAGTTGAAGACTTCGGTTCTGAAACTCGAAAATAAAAATTTCAGGAGTTGGCTGACCGGCACATGCAAACTGCTTCTGCTTCAGGCACCGCATGGCAAGAAAGACATATGTAATGGCATTGTCTGCATGTTTTATACCCCTGACGAACTGATGTCATGGAAGAAGGGACAGCAACTGACGCCGGACCCAAGACTTTGTTAATCAGGCCATCTGAGGGCTACTGCAAGCAGATAACCAAAATGTGATGACTGCAATAGTGAAACATGAAGAACATTTACAGAACCTTCATCAGACTGTCTAGGACAAGTAATAAAGTGTGCTAAAAAGCCTACTATTACTTCCCTTTGGTGTTTGTCAACATGGAGGGTTTTTTTCGTAGTTGGTTCTAACTGAAAAAACAGGACCAATCCAGAGTAGAGGCTTCTCTGGTTCTCCTGTACCTGAGTGAATTGTGAAAATAAGGCATACCCTATATTTCCATTACTGTGTATCTATTGGTCATTTCAGCATGTCTGCCACTGGGTCCCCTTCTCTTCTCTGTTCCAAGTAAAGCACTTTATGAAAGGGGTTTTGCATATACATCCACTTAGAAAACAGATATATACATCATGGGATCTTAACTTGTTTTGGAAAAGTGAAACTGTCTATCTTTTGAATCAGCCTTTCAGGATGACTTGAACTTCTTAACATGGTCGACTATTTAGCTCACTGTTCTGACTTCAGCTAAAAGTATATCTGATTTGCAAGCTCTTATGCATGTCCAACAATTTCCTCCTCTTTCACAAGGACAGGGTGATTTGAAATGCAAACCCCTCTTTTATGACCAAAGTAGTTTCTGAATTTATATTAAATCAATCCATTGATCTCTGTGTGTTCTTTACTGAACCAAAAAAATAAAAAAATAAAAAACAGAGGGGAAAGGATCCATTATACTTTGGTTGTCCACATTCAGCTCAGGTATTATTCGGATATGAGTTAGGACTTCAGAAATTCTGACCAGCTCATTCTCTCCTGTGAGGGTAGGGGAAAGGAAAAGGGACTTCCAGTTTCTTAACAGACAAATTACAAAATGGTTGTCTAATTCTATTCAGTTTTGTTACTCTAATCCTGAAGAAACAATCTTTCAAAGACTCAAGGCTCATTCAACAAGAGGGCTGGCTACTTCTGGGGTCTTCTGGAAAGGGATGAACCCTAGAGCTAGTCTAGAAGCAGCAACTTGGTCATCAGTTCACACTATTACTAAGTATTAAAAAAGTGACTTTTCCATCTATTCTTTTTGGCTTCCTGGATTTTGGCTTTGCTGACTCTGCCCTTCATATCTAAGCTTTGGAAATTATGCCATATAACTAGAAGCTATTGCAACAGTGATCTGAATATGAGCATAGTAAAGCTGCTGATGTACTAACACCTTCCCATCATCACCAATACATTTTCATTTATTTTTCATCAAGTGTGTAATACCTATCCTTCTTCTCCCACCTTTCTCTCCTTTGATGAGAGTGGTCCATCCTGGGGCCATCTCTCCTTTTTGTCTACTATGTCATAGGTGTACAGATTCAAAATTCATTCAATTTGAAATTTCATTCCCATATGTCCCCTTTTATACTAGCTCTATCATGTTCCAAATAGACTTGTGGGAATGAGGAAGGTGCCCAAATAAGCTTTTATATGGATGTCCAATCCTTGTCAGAATATGTCCCATATAGCTAGAAGTTACTGGAAAGTTCATCGATTTGAGCATTTACTCTAAAGGTGTGTACTTACATTACTGTACTATTTGCTCTCATCTTCTTTGACCTATTGGTTTGTCAATTTCATTTGTATTGTAGATTGTTTACATACTGCTCAGTACTGACAGATATTCTATCCCTGCAGACTTGAGGGTCTGCTTTCGATTGTTAACTTATAGAATTAATTAGTATGCAATTAGTGAGTGATGGGATAGTTCACAATGAATTTGTATTTCATTATAAGTTTTCCTGAATGGTAAGGAGTCTTCAGCCTAATTTAATGGTTACCACTTTTACTAACTATGCTCTATGACAAGAGTTTAAAAGCACTCAAGGCAATCACCTGGTTTATGAATCATGCATAGTACTAGTAAGGAGACAGTTTACATAAGGTATGATCCTTTTAAACTGTCTTCAAATTGCATCACTAATGCAGAGCATACCTCTCAACTGTACAGATTTTTGCTTCATATTTTTGGTGTGCTCCTCCTACCTTTCTGGCAACTAGCTCAGGATTGAAGTCATTAAATAATAACAAATATTTGAGTTTAAGACTACATCCTTCAGAAAATTCATGCTAATGCAAAACCTATTATTTTATCAACTTTCTAAGTTTGTAAGAGCAATGTTTAAAGTTTGCCCCTATTTGTCCCTCCATCATTTTAGGCTTTGTCCAGATTTTTTGATCTAAGCAGAGTGCATCCAGAGCAAAGAAAGTATTTCAGTTAGGTTCACTGCTGAGTTGCAGATCTGACTAAGATTGAGATGTGAAGATATAAAGTGTTTATAAATTTATTTCAGAAAAGGACATGATCTCATGGAAATACTGTGAAGAAATGGGATATTGAATTGTTGCAAGGCTTATGTGGACAGCAATGAAAGCAGACCTGTAAGGCTGTGCAGATTTTAAAGATGGGTGATGGGGCTTAATCAACTGCATATCATATTCTGCACAGATTGCATTTCGCACCAGACAGACTTGCTAAATTGTTTTTAGAGCTCCTTGTGTATGCTAGAGATATTAGAATAGAGAGGCGTCCTATTCTACAAGGACTGGAACTGTTCTGTAGTCAACATTTCTATTAAGACTACGTTAATATTCACAGTAAGAATGCTGGAGAGGCTAGGAATTCCCATCAAACCCCTATCTCTCCTAATGCCACTATAGAAATTATGCTACTGAAGTAGGAGTTGGTAAAAACGGGAGGAGCAGGAAGGACAAAAAGCAAGGTGTATTCTATTGGATCAGTAAGAGTTATGCAGGGTTATTTCTGCAAATATTTGTACTGCAAACAAGATAATGATCAAAGGTTATTTTTCTGATATCCTTAAACATAAAAAATTACATCTGTGGAATTTCCAGCTATGATTTCTAGGCATACGTTATTAGATCATTTTAATGATACTTGAATGGCATATTTTGTTTTTGCATTACTTGTGTATGAATAGCTATAATCTCATGAGATTCCACAAATATGAGAATAAGACAAAATCTGTAGAGTGATACTTGTTCCTTCTGTGGCATTATATTCACTTATTAAAAAAAAAAAAAAGTGGGCCATTTGAAACAAATGAGTTGCATAACAGTAAAACATAGTTAAGAGGTATCAGTATGGTTGCATTTACTCACAGTCATGTTATTTAAATCCATGATTCACCCTTGGAGATAAACTAAATGCAACATCATGTATGCAAGAAGATCACTTATTGGTGATAAATATGCATCTTTACTATTAGAACTATAAATGTGTTTTCTTATAGAAATAATAGTATTCTGATATGTGGTGTTTGTGTGTGTGTGTGTGTGTGTGTGTGTGTGTGTGTGTGTGTGTGTGTGTGTGTGTGTGTGTGTGTGTGCGCGCACATGTGCACATGTATCTTTTTCTTTATCAAGGCATTGTTTTGAAGATTTTGGTATATAAAGTGGTTCCATAATGTAGTCTGCATATATTATCTACTGTAATTTTGAAATCATCTTTTTTTTAAATATTTAATGTGCGGTCTCTGTTTAGTGGCTTTGTAGATATATAGGCTTTATACTGTATATATTTTCAGTGTTGCACACAAACAATGGTATATACCCTGCACATTACTAATACTACTAAGAATGGCCAAAATGCATTTCATCATCAGTTTGTCTCAGATATTTGGAAGGCACTGATATTTATTAGGATGTCCAGAAATGAGATGTGCTGCTTAGTACAGGAGACAGACACACAAAAGAGTAATTCATATAAAAATCATATGCTTGAACACTGTAAATAAGTGATATTACTTCACCAAGAACAGGAAGCCTGCATTCTGACAAATATAAAGTACCAGCTTTTATTGAACAATTTGAAAGTTTGTGTTTGTTTTCTAATATATTGTCACATAACATATTCCTTAACAAATAACCTAGCATTAAAATATAAAGATTATTTATTTTCCATTTTAATAATCACAGTTATGATGAATATCTTGTAATAAAATCCACCATTTTATTGAAGCTATCTAAAAGTGGCCACTCTTCTTGCTTCATGTAGGCCCTACCTACCCAAAGCCATATTGAGTGGCAGTACCCACATAGGAAGTGTGAAGGAACCATTAGAAAAATTCCCAAGCTATGTGTTGACATAGCTTCTGTATCTGTCCACCTAATATAATGCTGATTTCTGTCATAGCTATGGTATCATCACAAGAGTTGTGATGCTGCCTTGCTCCACGCATTCCTCTCCCCTCCCTCTTGGAAGAGGTGAGTCAGTTTTACTTGTCATTCACTATTCCTCATCCTCCACAGCAGCTCTTACAGATGCCTAAGATGCTAATTGAATTTGAGTTGCCTGAGTTATAGTGATGGCTTTAACCCTCAAAGCCAGTGGAGGTAGCTTAACAAGTTGTTGTTATATGGAGATTTCTCTCTTGGCCTCCACAGAAATGGGGGGTAGTCTTGTCAGATTTTTCCCAGTAATTAAAAAAGTAAAATAAATAAATATACTTAGAGGATTTAATGCTGCACTGTTAAAAGTTTTATTAGATGGGAAAATGGAATAGGGTTGGGGTGGGGTAAAATAGTAGGGGCATAAATCTAAACGGTCCAGATTTTCACAGAATGTCCAGATTTCTACCTCATATTTTGGTCTGTTGCTTGTAAAATGTGTGACTTTCTGGCAAACCATTGATAATTGAAGTTTAATAATATTAAATAATGACAGCCATTTGAGTTTCAGACTTCTTATCCTTCAGAAAATACATAATAATGCAGGATTTGTTATTCTACCAATTTTCTGAGTTTAAAGGAGTAATATTTAAAACCTGTCCCTATGTTTGGGCCTTTGTCCCCCATTATTTCTGGCTTTGTCCAGATTTCTTGCACCAAGAGGTTGAGAGGTATGAGTAGGTGGACAGAATTATACACCTGGGTGTAGTGAAGATGATTTACTGTGTTTTTGTCATGAAATGATATTCAGTCAGCTGCAGGAAAAAAGTAGACTGTTGTAGAGAGAGGACTTAAAAAATGTAACATGCAGCACAGGTTCATAGGTAGGTACTAGGCTATCAGCCCTGGGGCCTACACAAGCCCAGCCAAAAAGGTACCCTGGCTTTTGCCACCCAAGAAAATTATTTTCCTATGCCACTGTCGAACAGAGCCACAGAGGTGATCCCCAGGGTGAAATTCCTATTTCCCATCCAATCACTAATAATTTTTCTTGAAGAGTGCTAATGAGGAGCTTTGTTTGATATAGATAGGTAGTTTATTCCAGAGAATGGGAAGTCTCTGGGACAGAACTCTATCCTTCCGGCATGTTCTGTTTATTGTGGAGACAAGGTTTAGGTCCCTAGAGTGTGTAGCTCAGAGTTATTGGGATTTCTTTAAGTGGAGCAGGTCCAACAGCTCTGGGTTTGACATAGCTTTGTATGTTAGGCAGAGATCACCTCTGAGTAGGCGATATGCGATGGAGTAAAGCTGGAGTTATTTGAGACGGTCTGCGTAGGGCATCTGTTTGAGACTGGTAATCCTCTTTGTGAGTTATTTCTGTGGCCTTTCCAGTTGTTGTAGATGTCTTGTGAGGTACATACCAAAAGGGGTGTTGTACTCTATAATGTGTCTAATGAGTGATGAGTAGAGGGGAACAATGATCACTTTTTTTCTGGATGAGAAACCTTTTGTGATGAGGTGTGCCATGTAGAAGGATTTCCTGACTACTGTGGCGATGTAATTATCAAAGGAGAGACTACTGTCCACCTGTGTCCCAAGGTCTCTTATCATACTTTCGGTGTTAAGTATACTACCGCCTATGTTGTAGTTCATGGGTACAGAGTTTTTACCAAAGGGGATGACAATGCACTTTTTAGTATTGAGCTTGAGGCCATGGCTTTGACACCAGGCATCTGTCTCAGTGAGGCCCTTTTGTAGGATGTCCACATCATTAGGAGTTTTGATTATGGCTCCTAGTTTGTAGTCTTCTGCGAACTTTGTTAGGTAAAGGTCTTCTTTGTCAGCATATACATATGATGATGATGACGATGATGATGATGATGATGGTCATATATATTTCTACCTTTTATAGCCTGACAAGAGAGATTGATCCTGAATAATTTAAACACATGTAGATCATCCACAAGAGCTAAACTATAAAAATAATACACGACAAAGTAGTGTAGATGAATTTGATGGAGAGAGTACAAATAAAATGCATTTTGTATGAAGTGAGTACAGAGGCCTTGCATGAAGTGAGTACAGAGGCCTTGTTGTCCAGCATATACATATGATGATGATAATGGTGATAATAATGATGCTGAACATGATCAAAGTCATGCAGGGATACAGCTTCAGTATCATTTCTGTCGATAATGATGCAGTAAATGGTGACAGTCATGTAATGATACAGCTTCAGTATCATTTTTTTTTTTTACCTGGCAGGATAGATTGCACATGACTTACTTAAACAGACCCATAAGATATCTGGCCTTTTACTGTAGATGCACAACCAAGGCATTCATTATCTTATTAAAATAATTAAAGTGGTCACTAAAAAAAACTCTTCTATGATTTTCCCTTCCTTCGTAGGTCACTGAGTTTATTCATTAAAGGAGACTGGATGCTAATGTATGAACTGTTTGACTTTTGGACATTACTTGATTTCAGCAGAGAAAAGTGTGTTTCACATTTATTTTACCTAACCATTCAAGATCAAACTGCATGCAGAATGCACCAGAGTTATTGCATACCATAAAATGATGTTGTCAAGTATAAGCAGTTCTATTCATACACGCTGTTTTCTTTAGGGATGCGCTAAATCATTGCAATGTACATGGCAATATAGGGACAAAAAACATAGATGTGTGGGACTTTTTAAGGAACTGACATTTGTGTTATCTGATGAATACACAGTGGATAGCTAAACTAATGTGTTTTTCATTCCCTTTCATTTTGTGATGTACAGACCAACAGTATTATAAATGTAACTACAACAGATAATCGTGAATGTACTGTCATGTAATACTTACCAGTATGAAAAATCTTTGGCCTTCCATGCATTCAGAAACTCTAAGGAATTATCAGTGCTATTTCCATTTGGCAGTTTCATGTCATCCACCTTATCACCATTGAAGTTTCCACAAATGCTGCACAAGTGACTGGACATTGCCTCACCCACTAAAACTGTAATCTCTCCAGCTGTGGTAATGGACACTTCAGTTTTTGAAGAATGTTTTATTATAGTTGCACTCTCTGTTGATACCACAGAGATGTCATTGCTGACATTTACTGGAAGTTGCACTGGATGCCCATTTACCTGTGAAAGAAGACAGGTAGCATTATTATCAACTATACAGTAAACTTTTACTTGTATGCTTATGTGTTTAATTGACTGTAAATTATGAGAATCAAAGTTCAAACCAGATAGTATTATAAAACACCTTAAAATACGAAGCATGCAGTATTTCTTTGAAACTCACAAATTTTAAGACTGCCAATACAAAACTGACCACATCCTGAGCAATTTATGGATCCCTTTCGCAAACAGTGCCATGTTAATATAATAAAAAAGCATTCATGTCATTATTTATATGGAAGTGAAGCAGCTTCCTATAAGCTTAAGTGAAATTCAGTTGTATGATTTGAAATAATTTGATACAAGAGTTTATGTATGTGGGATATATAGTGAATATCACAGTGTGGTTGGACAAATTTAAGAGTCAGTTTTGTTTTACTGACTGATTTGTTTCTTCAAAGATTGTGTATTGAATTCAGTCAGCTTCCATAACTGAGGATGTAAGAAATGTTATCCTTACCCCAAAGCTACAATATGATCAAATGGGGCCCTGGGCAGGGTGATGGATCACAGCCCCCCCCCCCCATACACAGCCCCCTGCAGCCATTCTAGTGTCCTATTACTAAGCTTTTTCTCCTCATTTACAATAAACACTATTCAAAACTCTCAATGTGCATATTGTTTTCTGCTTTACTTCTACAATGATTATTTGGGTTTAATTTACAACTTTTATTTCAAATTTTATAGCACAAACACTGATAGACATTTGCTAAACAAAGCACTGCATCTCACAATAAAAACAGACTTAGCATTAAAACGTCTCTGCTCACATTTATTGAAACAGCATTGCAACCCATATTCAAAGAAAATGCATCTAGCCAGTGGCAGATAAAGTTGACCTTTGGGCTGTCTTCAAATAATAGGCACCTTGCACACATATTTAGGACCATGCAAACATACATGTGTTCTTTGATTCACCTTCCTGATTACATTAAA
>NC_056741.1:930967215-931004715 GCF_019279795.1 Protopterus annectens | reverse complement strand
TTTAAAGTGTTTTTTTTTTTTTTTGTTTACAGTTGGCAGCAAGTCCACCGCACCTCCCTCTACCCATAAACTCATATATACCAACCCTACAAACACCAATTCAAACAAGGAGGGAATATTATAGAGATGATAAAGACGTTTTCACTTTACTTGTATTATTTTAATGTTGCCCACTGGTTATCTCCAATGAGAAAATATTAAGTACATTTTAGAAGGCAAAAATGTGAAAACTACTTCCAGAATATATGGAGGAAGGTGAAATACTAAAAAAAAGACTCACTAAAGGACTATAGATAGTGATGTAGATGCAGGAAATCATTAGAGTTCTGGTAAGAGAATCAAAGCGTTGGCACAGTTTCATATTCAGGTACATCTGCTTTATAATATGTTATGTCTTTAAACACTTTTAATGTTATACAGATAATCAATGAGCTCATTTTAAATAAAGATACCACATTCATGTCATTGGTTTTAGTTTATGCTTAGCAACTAAGACACCAGGGGCAACAAGGCTTTTTTTTGGAATATTGCTTAAAGACTGAGAACATGAGAAAGCAATGAAAAGTTGAGTGAAAGGAAAAGTAATGAAAGTTAAGGGGGCTAGATGTCAACTGCAATCATATGAAGAGCTAAGCACTGAAAATTACATAAAAAGGACATCTTACGTAGAATACGTTAAAGGATTAGAAGGCAGTGGTACTTCTAAAACTATAAACGGAAAAGTAGAAACAAGGTTAAAGCAATTTCTTATACCGCATGCATATCTTACAAACATTAGTGATGTGAAAGTGAATCTGTTTAAACTTTGCAGGAGTCAAATAAGGTTGTTCAAAATATAAAGAGATTATAGGAAAAAATACACAGACAACACTCAAATGGTAAACGACTATAACAGTGCAGAGGTATATTGAGACATTTTCTGATAAAACTACTGAGACTGTAAACTGACATTTGTTCTTCTAAAAGGAGATGAGTGAATGAGTACCAAACAACATTTTGAATATAAACTTCATGCAGCTTCTAGATGATTGTCACTGTTGAAGTGACATATCGACCCCCATGTGCAAAAATGGGTATAGGGATTGAGGATGGATGGATGGATGGATGGATGGATGGATGGATGGATGGATGGATAGATGTATGGATCGGCCCACTGAACATCTTATTACTGGCCCAACTGTCCACTTCTTCACATCCACAGTGGGTCTACCAGCTAATCTTCTATCCTCTGGACTTACTTTTGTATTGCCGAGGCCACTAGTGGATCCTACTTCAATCCTGGAGGCTTAGCTGTCTTTGCATTCCTCTGTAAGTTTTTTCTTTACATGGTCTACCAATTCCCTTTCCCACCTCCTGTGCTCATTGACTATGTCCAAGGACAACTCTCCTCTTTGGACCATGCCTCCCCTTAGGGAGTGTAATTGGTGAATATCATCCCACTCTGGACAATCATACCCATCTCTTTCTGCTGCTTTGTCAGTCAATGAGCTGCTAATGGAATTGGGTTACCCAAGCTGGAGTCTGGACTTCTTTCCTCTATGCTACTGGAATGGTTGTATTCTGGAGTATTTTTATATATATACTAATGCAGCAGGCAAAATAAATTGTGAGACTCACTGTAAAGTCATACAAAATCATTGACTGGAGCTATTAAAATGGAAATAATTTTATGGTGTTACATTTATTTAAAAGAACTTGAAGATTGCAATACTGAAATGATTTCCTTTAGTTGGCAGTGATATTTGTTAGAGAAAAGTTGTATTTCTGACTCTGCAGATGATAGACATAGGAATTATTGTGGAGTAAAATGGAGAACACTGCTTTGTAGAATTAAATCAGAAGGGTACATATATATGGTAGGGATATGAAGTGTCAGTAAATTGAGTATATACATATAATACAGATATATAACTGCACCTATGCTGAGTAAAACTGTTTATACATTCCTATAACTGTGCCTAGTTCATCTCCTTAGATTATTTTAGGTATATCAAGTCTTACTTTGTAATAACTGTGCATATTTTTTGCATCCATACTATTTGTTGTAATTTAACAAACTGGCCTGGGCCTGAAATTGGTTATTGCTGATTAACAACCTATCCCAGTTCAATAAAACAAGAAGAATAAAAACAGTTATAATCTCTGCTTCCACTCAAAAGTAACATACTTGTTATCAAACCTAGAGACTGTTGATGTCAAAAATAACCTGGATGGTGCACAATAGAGAGGCCTAGCCAGTTCTTCATTCTAGAAGAGACCGGAGTTCTTACAGGAACATTCTCATTGGCGGTTTCAGTTTACTGCTTCCCCACATCAACGTTTTAACTGCAGTTAACTGAAATATGCATTATATTAAGTAGTTAAAGATATTTATAAGGTAAAAACTGAGCAGCAGCAAATCAGATACTTGTCATGAGATTTAATGAGAATGTTTTAAAGGAAATATAAGTAGAGAAAGCAAAGGGTGCTTCAGCAGGCCTAAGGAAGCAAGAACACAGATTCTTGGTGGATAGATTGGTCTTTGAAACAGGTAATGCACTTCACGCCTTAAGTAGGACTGAGAGGCATGTAACACTTTTCAGGAATTAAATATGAGCAAGAATCTGTTTTAACTTCCTTATTTTTGTGTTATTGTATCACCTCACTGCCACTTTGGGCATTGAGGTGACTCATATAAATATTGTAATCATTTTTATTGAAAATATTGTTTTGTAACTACTTTCTTATTGTGCATTGGAGCTTTTCTCCCCAAACCTCCACTGAAAATGGGCTCTGTTTAGCCCAGTGGACCTCCCTGGTACACAAATGTCAATAAATAATAAATAAATAAAGAAAGAAGGAAGTAGTAAAGATAAGGATGAAGCGAGTGCGCAGTGATTACAAAATGTAAAATCAGAACAGGATTTAGAGGACCTACATTAGTTCTAACTAGAATACAGAGGTGAATAGTACAAATGGTAAAAACATACTAACATGCTACTCATCCCTCATCCTGATTTATTTTCTCACAGATGGAGATACCACACTTTACCCTGGCCCTCTCGTCCACACAGATTTCATCTCATCTTCTATCTCACTTAATTGAAAGGTTACAGAAATCCCCCCTTCTTGCATCCTTTCACTGCCTTAGTCTCATAAACAGATTGGAAGCACTTGAAGCCTTGTCTGCATTACCCTAGTTATCATCTCCATAGTCAAAACCTGGCTTGAGGAATGCACATTACATTTCTCCTCATGTTATTGGTATGTATTGTAGTTATACAAACAGTCATCCAAGTCCCCCCAACAAGATGGTGGCTGCTTGCTCCTTATTAAAATGTTCTTACATAGGCAGACTGTCTCATTCTAAAGCAATAAAACAGGCTTTGAGTGGGACATAACAAAAGCCACTCTAGAGAAATGCAAACACTTTCATATAGCGTCTGTGTATATTCCAACAGCATCTCTGTTTTTCAATAACATTCTTAAATCCCTGTCTCCTTCATCCTACAAACACAGTTTCATCATCCATAACATCAAATTACACTTGATAGGCACATCACTAATTCCTCAAGCAGTGTTTTACAGTCCTAAACAACTGATGATGCAAACCTTCTATCCTCCAAAAGCACACTTCTGGACATGTGGATAACATCCTTGCTAATCAACAGATATTCCTTTCACACTTGTATTTAAAAAGAAAACAATCCCAGATACTATTCACTGACAAAGATTCCCTTCACATATAGAAAATTGAGTCATAATGGCCATATATAGAATATACATTGGACCCATTTTTACATTATAACCAACAGTTCTTTACTGCTATTCTACTCTTGAACCCAGCCTCATTTCTGCAGAAAGTTTATTCAGGGGTAAATATTATGGTCTCATTTTCTCAGCTCCTATTTCCTCTGGTTTACTCCAAAATATTTCAGGAAAATATATCTAAGAAACATAGCTTGAATCTTGTGGAAACTCTCAAAATCTGTACAATACCAGTCCATCTACTTAAAACTGGAATACAGTCTATAATTATTATCAAGGAAGCAGAGTTTAAGTACCTTAAACACATTGGCGATGTTTTGTTTGTAATGCCAAATTATACCTGTATAAAGTTTAAAAATGTCTTACTTATGTTACAGAGTTTTCTTTGAAATCAGTCAATAGCTCAGACAAGTATTTCCAGCCAAAAAGCATTGAAGAATTATTCAAAAACATCCTCAAAAGTCCAGGATTTTATCCCAAAATATTCACTCACACTTCCTCATAACAACATAAGATGATCCCTTCAAATACTTATTCCATAAATATCATTTACATTTAGTCTTCTTTTACCAAAGATAGTTTATGATCTTCTTACTAAAATACCTGACAGATCATCTTTTTACTTTTATACATCTACACCTTAATTTCTAAAGAAATCTGCTTCTTTCAGTTACTAGCCTCTTAACTTCATATTTTATCTGTTGTTCTCTCTACTGGTATTGTAGCTATCAAAATGAAAAGTTAAAAAATAAATCCGCTCCCGAAATCAGGTAACCTCTTTTACCTTTAGCACTCTCATTCTGTTGCTAGTATTTTGCATATAACAAAAAATCTTGAGCATATTTTTATTTACAAATAAATCATTAATTTCCTGCAACACAAGTACATCCTTTTACATAGAGCATATGTTTTTTGAATTAGCTTTAACTAAACTGCATCTCACTTTCAAACCACAACCACCGTCTTTAATTCTGATGAATGCCTTCTATGACGCTACTAAAAATGCAGCAAAAGTAAGCCACCCAAAGGGGAAAATGATGGCTTCCTACACCAAGGTTTTCTGGAAATCCATAAAGGAGTTAACAGAGTGCTTAACACATTCCACCAACCATTTGCACTGGCTTCAACAACAACATCCAGAGCCACCAGCATACATACTGCAAATTCTCACATAGCTACTGCCACTGCCCACGTTCTTTCTCAGCCTAATTATATGTCTAGCTTCCAGAAAAATATAATAAATCCAGAAGCTATCTACAAACTCCTCCAAAAATACTGTCACCTCAAAGTGTGCCAAACTTTAACCAGTCTTGATTAACATGTCATATCCCACATATGTAAACCATTGTCATCTATTTTAATGCCTCAATCACCTCAGGCTTAGAAAAATGCATATGTCACATTCCTAAAAAAGGTAATTTGGGCATTCCTGTCATGTTTTAAAGTCCTTTAAACAGTGCAAGACTTTGGGCATACTGTGCACAGGAAAACAATAGCACAAATATGGAAAAGGTTCAAAATAGCAGAGAGGTTCCTAGCTGGAATGAGTGTGCATAAAGTTGTAGATCTGAGCCCACGTCTGTTCATATTGGTAATAGACTACATCAGCTAAGATGTTGGACTGAGCAAATCAGGATAACTAATGCATGCAGACAATGTGGCATTACAAGCACTTCATAGGTTCATAGGTTCAAAGGTTCATAGGAGGTTACTAGGATAATTGCCCTTACAAGCCTAGCCATGTTAATCCTAAGTTGATCAATTATCCTTAGTTAGATGGACATAATTCGTAGAGTGAGTCTATGATAAACACTGACTACACCAGCCCATGCGAGACGAGGGTACCACTCCCCAGGGTGAATTTGTGGTCTCCCATCTATTTATCCAGATTACACTTGAATGGGGTCAGTGAGCAGCTCTGCTTCAAATGAATTGGAAGTTTATTCCAGAGTAGTGGACATCTCTGAGAGATATATCTGCCTCTCCAGCATGTTGTCTCAGGCTAGGTTAAGACCCCTAGAGTGACTGACTCTTGTGTTATTTGACTTGAAGATGTGTAGCATATCCATCAAGGCAGGGTCACATAATGCCCTGTAGGCCATGAACAAATTGCCTCTCAGTAGCCTAAATGATACAGAGTACAGTGAAAGGACTTTTCAGTCTATCCACTTATGTCATAGTTTGGAGGCCCTGTTTAGCAACTGATTTTCTGGGAGAGAAATCTCTGTGGTCTCTCCAGCTGCTGCAGGTGTCTGTTCAGGCACATGCAGAAGGGAGCATTGTATTCTATTAATACTCTGATGAGGGTTGAGTACAGTGGAGTTGTAATGTCCTTAGAACTGGATATGATGCCCTTACTTATGAGATGTGCAACAGAGAAGGCTTTCCTTACCATTGTGGAAACCTGGTGGTCAAAGTTCAGATTGCTATCTACCTATGTTCCCAGATCACATACAACTGGGTTTAAACTTACCGGGGTGCTGTCAATATTGTAATTAATAGGGAATTCTGCTTTGCCAAAGGGGATAATAATGTACTTTTTCCATTTAGTTTGAAATTGTCACTTTGGCATGAGTCATTTGTATGTATTAACCCCTCCTGTAATATGTTAACATCATTGGGAGACTCAAAGATTGCACCCAATTTGCAATCATCAGAGAAGTTGGTAAGGCAAAGGTCATCTACTACAGCCTGGACTTCTGAGAAATAGATTCCAAACAGTAGGGGGTCCAGCACAGATCCATGAGGTATGCCACTGATAAAGGGTATACTGGTAGAGGTGGAGTCATCATCTTTGACAGTATGTGTTCTGTCAGTGAGCCAATTGGTTACTAATCTAGTGATGTAAGGGTTAATCCCCAGTTGGGAGAGTTTCTCAATGATACCTAAGTAGAGGATTTTGTCAAAAGCCTTGGCTAGGTCAAGATAGGTAGTCTGCACTGTCTTACCTTTATCCAGGGGTTTTGGTAACTTTCTCAAAGAGGTCTGCTAGGTTTAATAAGCATGATCTACCCTTAACAAAGCCAGACTGGGTTGGGTCTAGAGTTTGAAGGTCATCTATGCCCTTGTTGATAAGGTCCATGATGATTCTTTCCATGGACTTGCAGATGAGACTGGTTAGACTTATTGGTCTATAGTTCCCAGGGTTGGTTGATGACCCCCTTGTGCAAGGGTATTACTGTTGCTGTTCTCCACTCTGCAGGAACAAAGCCAGTTCTCAGACTATGGTTAAAGAGAATGCCAAGTAGGTCTGCTAGGCCCTGTTTTAGATTGCTTAATAAGCAACCTGGGAAGTTATCTGGTCCCATTGAGGCCATGTTTTTTGCCTTGGAGAGTGCAGATATGACCATATCTGTAGAGATACTAGGCAGACAACTGGTATCAGGTATGCTTTGAGGTATAAAAAACACAAAAACTGGAAACAGTTCAACCATGAAATCCAAAAAGGAACAAGGCTTGGTATCCAATGAAAGTTTATTCCGGTTCCTCTGTTTTTTTTTCATAACAGATTATTTAAATGGGCAACATAGAGAGCTTCACAAGAGGAAAGATTTTCAATGGGTTTTTGAAGATTCTAAGTTGGAAACAGGGAAACAGAAATGGATTTCCATCATTTCTTTAATATAAGATAGGAGAAATTAAATTTGAAAATTGTTCAGGGTGAGGTGCACAGAATTAAGTCTGCAATTTTTTTTTCTTAAGTACCCTAGTAACAATGCTCTCACATACAGGGAAAGTAAGGTATGAAGAATTATAGACTTGCACAGCTATTAAATGTGGATGCATTAAGTGCGTATTACTCTAATACCACATTGGTAATAGTGGGATTGTTAATGAGTGACAGATTAATTTTTGTTCAAAACAAAACATCAAAAGACCACTGACATGGGTTTAAATTTTCAGAATTGGAAAAGACTTGTTTTAGTATTGTGATATTTTTATATTTGTGGAACATTTAATGCAATAGAATACATTTAAAGGTTTAAATAAGATTTATAGAAGATTTTATAGAAGATTTGAATGTGAGTAATTCACTTTACAAGGAGGTGATAATCTATCTTACTCCCAGGAATAGGACTGCGGTTAATAAATACCTGTCTAAACAGTTTTTATTAACAGGCAAATAGAAGTATGCAGACACAGAGGAAGAAAAGTGAGAATAGAATGTGCTTTTTGGAGATTACTAGACTGTTATCAACCAAAAGTACAAAGTATTTTACTAAATGTCATTATTGTATCCCTGAATTTGAGGAGATTACTCATTACTGTCCTACCATCTTCAAAGGTTGATGGTATTGGCGTTTGGAAATGGGGATGGAGAAATGGCATAACTGAATCCTTGTACCCCCGTGACACAGTGCAGAAGCGGATGCAGTCTCTGTGACTGACATGCAAAGTGGCCATGATCATATGCAAATGATACATGATTGACTGACATGCAGATTTGCTAGTGACATAATGCATACATTGGTTTGTCAACTGACACATATGGAAATGACGCCTGCACATTTGATTTGTGAATAGCTCGTTGACGCTAAGAGTCTCCAGAGTTAAATGACTTAAAACTGTAGGTGTTAAATGCAACTTCTAAGAAATTCCCCTTTGCCTTAAGGCAATGTATCTCTTTAAGAGAAGGTAGATGTGCCTCTGACAAGGTACGCTTTTAAAAACAGAGCTGAATGGCTTAAATGCTGTAGGTGTTAAATGTAACTTCTAAGAAATACCCCTTTGCTACAACCCCCTTTTTTAAAAATTGCCTGTTTAAATGTATATTGGTTTGTATTTCACATTCCATTTTTTCTAGCCTCTTTGAGAAATGGGTCTGTTTATGGGTATTGCACATAGTGCTGTTTCTTGTGGTGTATGTGTGTGTGCATGTGTGTGTGCGTGTGTGTGTGTGTGTGTGTGTGTGTGTGTGTGTGTGTGTGTGTGTGTGTGTGTGTGTGTGTGTGTGTGTGTGAGATGCTTATTATTTATTAGAAAATGTGCACCTTATATTCATCTCAGTTTTTAAGTACCTTATTAAACAGAGTTCTTCATAAGAATGCTTGTCCTGTGCGTCATTTCTGCTCTGATTTACTGCTTCTTTTTCATCCTAACAGTGTGAAAGGATAGGCACTTGTTCTAATTGTTATTGCAATATTTTCCTGTGTTTTTTTTTAACAGTAGCTCTTCTCTCTTTTTTCCCCACTTTGGCTTCTTTGTATGTTTTCTGTCCCTAATTACCAACTAGGGGGCAACTGACTGCAGAACCATGGCTGTTTGTACTGCTGTTTGTTAAAATTAAGAATGGCTTAGAATATATAGTTAGGGGGATGTGGGGGGCACAGCCCCCCACAATGGGGGGTGAAGTCCTCCACTTACTTTTGTTTTACTAAGCAATATTAAAGCAAAACTAAACAATATAATATGAAATAAAGTGAGGGGCTTCGCCCTACTAGCTATCCCCTTACCATAACCTGCGCCCTAACCCTAAAGTTTGTAACTACCGTACCACAGTGGAGGACATTGCATGTTTTCCTGCTGTCCTCCACTGTGGTGCGATCTGTTCATAGAAGCTGAGTTCCAGAAAGAGCACTTTCGAATAAGTGCACTTTCGCATAACTTAGAGGTCTACTGCTCTTTTTCGAATATGTGGTATTCGATGAAAAGCAGTAGACCCATATATATTTTTTTTACTGTTGTCTCTTTATAACTTGTTTAATTCACTTAAAGTTAGGCTGTAGTGACCTGCCGAATACTTGTTGAATCTTGATGTGCCAGAGAGGACATCACCATGAATATTCATTAAGTATTTGTAGACATCATAGGGTGTTGGGTGGTGGGTGGTGTTTGGGCAGGGCTTGCTATTGTACATCAGTGGGAGGTTCAAGGATTCACAATAACTGAAGAAACATATTTTTCATAGAGTGGTGCACAGTCCATTGAAGTATTTAGGATGAAGACTGGGGAAGACAATAAAACTCAGTCATGCTGAGCTTTATGCCACTGATGCAGGTACAGTGACCAGTCTGCGTGATCCCTGCATATGTGAACTGCAGTAATCATGGTGCTGATTTTACAAAGGTTCCTGCCCATATACATAATTATAAATATTCAGGGTTGGAGAAGAAGTGAATATGAAGACAAAATGCAGTATAATACAGTTCTGAAATCTTTGTGTGAGGGATTGGCTAAAAGTTGCCAACAACAAAACAAAATAATGTAGTAAAAGCAAAAACAGCATACTATCTGTTTTACTGAACTAAATGAAGTAGAACATATCAGGCAACATGCTATATAACCAAAAATGAAACAAAAAACTTAGACATCACTTGATAAGATGGGAAATATTTGGGCAAAGAAGATGACCTAAAGATGAAGACTAAGATGTAGTTGGAAATTATAAACCTAACTAGAGACCTTTTTCTAATGAAATATCACTTTGCTGTCACCTGAACATCAGAACATTGTTACAGAAATATCTAGGTTACACAAACTTTGTAGTTTAATAAAACACAGTACAAACCTACACAAAAGATTAAAAACAATCATCGCTTTCAGGAAGATGAACATTCTTTCTGGCAGTGGCAGGCTTCTGTCCCCACACACCCCAGACTGTCTATATATTAGTTCTGAAGCTGTGCAACCTTACAGAGAAGGGAGTTTAAAGAGAAACTTACCTTTGCTATCTTATGTGAGTTGTGAAAATGTACAGTAAGCCACAGCACCAGAGACAAAGCAAATTCTGACATGCAGAAATATTGGCAACACACAAATGCAGTTTTGCTGATATAGGGTATTAAGACTTGATAAATGAGCATGTGATAAACATTAGGGCTTTCATGAAAGATATCTACAGAAACTAAATAATAAAGAGGGGGAAGAAACATTATCTACGAATCAGAAATGTTATAACTGTTTAGAATAGACAGTGGAAATCAATAGTTTCAAGATAAAGAACAAGTATAGAGGAACAAATGTTACAGAGCAAAGCAAAAATAATGGTGAGGAGGAATTGGGACGAGACGGACCAGCAGGTTTTAGGACTGATGAGGAAAAAAGGAAGCACAATCTTAGAACAAGAGACTTTCAGAAGGCTTTGCAATTTAGATCATTTGGAAAGAGATTAATTAAGGCAGAGCAGGAAATAGATGCCATGGAACTCCCCAAGAATGCAATGTACATCCTAAGAGCATCTGAGGGGTTGGTATGTAATAGGCCTACATGATGTAGCTCATATGGCTCCACAGGACGACTTCAATTGGCTTTACTATCTCTTGCAGACAGTACTCTCTATATGATCAGAGTCTTCAACCAGGATTCAGTTTTGCTCACATGGCTGCACTCCTAGAGGTTGCATTTTCTTGATCTTTTCTGCCATGGAGTGAAAAGAATAGATGAAACATTAATGGTAAAAAGACAAAAATCAATAAAAATGTCAAAGAAAGAGAAGAGATATTTAATGAGTAGAAGTTGGGGAGTACTGTCATTGATAAAAGAGTTGAGCAATGTAGTTTAGACAACAAATAAAGTCAGTGCATAGATATGTTTCATCCCAGGTCACATAAAAAAAGTGAAATAGAGTAGAAAAACTGCTGGAGGCATGGAGAAGTGACATGTGAATGATAAATTTGTTTGGAAAATGTATCTTATTTATTAAGCTACAGGCAGTTATCACACTTGGAAGTCTGAGTGTGTGCTGATCCAGCCATGTGGAATCGATATATTCTGTACATTGCCTGTTTTGTAGTTTAGAAAGTATGCATGTTAGATGTGGAAGGTTCTGTAGGGAGGAATGCTAAAGCAGGGTCAGAGCTATGAAAGTAATTGAAAAAAATGTTAAAGGTCAAAACATGGTTTTGGAGAAGTATAGCAGAATGAAAATGGTTGTCTTCACAGGCGTCGGAACCACAGAATGAGGGGGAAGGATCACCCACCGACTTTTACAGCTGCAAGACTTGTAACAACATGGAGTTGTTCTTTAAGAAGGAAGGACTCAATGGAGGACTCATGCGTGCAACACAAGCTAACGTAATTTAAACACAAAAGTGCGAGGAAAAACAGTTCACACTGCTGCCAGTGTCAACACCCATGGTAAGCTCGTTTTATTCATTAAGTGGTGAAGCTCCATTTTGCTTTTAAGTGGTGGTAAAGCTCTGTTTTGCTTTTAAGTGGTGTGTGTAAGCTCCATTTTGCTTTTAAGTGGTGTGTGGAACCTCTGTTTTGCTTTTAAGTGGTGTGTGGAAGCTCCGTTTTGGTTTTAAGTGGTGTGTGTGTATGTGTGTGTGTGTGTGTGTGTGTGGGGGGGGGGGGGTCTGTCTGCAGAAAATCAAACTCTTTACATGTTACATGTTTTGGTTTTCAACTAGTATAGTACACCAAGTGCTTGTGCCAGTACAAGCATACCTTGATGAGATGACATCCCAAGCCAAGCTTTGACAGCACATTTGATGTATTATTATCATTATTATTATTATTATTATTATTATTATTATTATTATTATTTGAAAGAAGAATGCTGAATCTGAATCTGCAGAAGAATGGAAAATGTGAGAAATGTAATCTTTTGTATAACAGAAAAATACAAATTACCTTGCAATTTTTTTTCAGAAAATATATTTGGAAGCTTATTTATACCTTGTATTATATTGTATGGAGTTTGGATAGTAATACTAACAAGAAAACATTTATGAAATGCTCATTTATGTTTCAAAGGCAGCACAACAACCATTGAAAGAAGTACAAGTCCATAAATCTAATACACCAGTGATTACTAAAGTGACGGATGCAGTACTGAGGGGTTAAGGGTCACAAGGTTTCTGGAAAAGAATGAACAAGTTTATGATTTCCAAATGGGTTAATAACAAGTGCATCCTGTCAGAATCACTTGATCCCATTCTGTAACTAGGGTACTACTCAGCTGAGTAGACACAGACATCTAAACATAATCTATCTGGTCTTCAGTAATGCCTTGGACTCTGTCATTCACTACATGCTTCTAGTGAATGTGAAGAGGTAGGATTGGTAGAAAACTTTGCACATTAGTGAAGAAGTGATTACAGGGCAGAAAGAGATAGGCAATGATAGAAAAATGGTCAGAACGAAAGTGATAAGACGTGGTATCTCAAGGGGATCATTTGTAAGTCTAGCACTGTTTATTTCCTTCTCTGTTCTACAAAACAGTGCCGGAAATTGCATCATTCTCTATGCAAATGTCATCAAAGCAAAAACTGTAGCTTCTGAGAAAAGCACAGCCCTTCCAAGTGATCTGAAAAGGCTGGAGACTTTGTTCAAGAAGTGGCTTCTTCATTTCAGCACTATGAAGTGCATTATGGGAAAGTCTAACAATAGTCTATGGTATGTACCTGGCAACATTAACAGTAAAATCAACTCCCTATTACCAGTAGAAATAGTCTATGGTATGTACCTGGCAACATTGATAGTAAAATCAACTCCCTATCACCAGTTGAAGACCTGGTACTATTGAGTCCCATCACTTCAAAAATTAAACTCTGATTCTAGTAAATAACAGTGAATTTACTCCTTTAAAGCATTAGCTCAAATGCCACCTCAACATGTGGAGATGTGCCCTCTATATTCCTGCTACTATTATATATGAATTCCAAGACTGCTGAATGTCAGAGTAAGGGAATATTTGAAGCTGTACAATATCAATTATGGTTCTCAGAATTTCAAAGGCAACCACTAAAATTATGGCAGTAGACGGATTTAAATTACCTAAATGAAGATCAAGAATCAGCAATCTCAGTGCAAGAGGGTGGATGTAAGTCATGCCCCTTAACTGTCCATGATCTGGAAAGAGCTGATAATGCCTTTTAGTTTTATGCTGTCCTTCATAACATCTTTTGATTTTCTGGTAAACCACTAAATATTGCACTTATCTGTAATACCAGAGATTAGAGTTTCACGTTAGTTATTTTTCATAAAATGTATGTTGAGGTAAAACCTGTTTTTCTTTCAACTTTTTGAAGAATTAAAGTAATACTCAAAATGTATAGTTAATTTAGGGCCTAACCCCCCCCCCCAGTTATTTTTTAGCTTGGTCCCTGAGTCTTGTGTGAATAATTTAAGAGCTATGCTGCAAAGGCAAGCCAACTATTAAGGCATACATGCTGTGAGTAATATCTTAGATAAGAAAATGAAGATGTCCCTTTGTTATTCCACAGTAAGAATAGTATATGCATTTCTGAGGACTTACTGGAGATGTTAGAGAGACAGGCAATCAGGATGGTGAGGGGAATGGAGGAAATCTTATATTCTGTTAAGATAAGAAACATATGGAATACCTTATAGATGGATGTGTATAGTCTTAAGTGAATGTGCAATGGGATTAGGCTGCACAGAACGTATAGGCTGGTCAGTAGTGCATGATTACCAGATTAACTAAACCCAATTCAGCTGTCCATTAGGAAGTTCTTCCCCACTGAAAGATTGATGGTAATGTGAAAACAGTTAATAAGCTGACATAATATGGAGTAAACGTATGGCATAAGTGAAGCATAATGGAAGGAACAGCCATTTCAGATTTACTGCAGAGTTTAAGCAAAACAGATAACAGCTACACTCTGTTTCTGTTGACATTTTATGGTACAGTATAGTATGATACTAACAAAATATCTCACTTGTGCAGTGTTCTTTGCTCATTTCTTACCTGAGAAAAGTACAACCCTTTCAAGTGATCTGAAAAGGCTAGACACTTTGCTCAGGAGATGGTTTCTCCAAATACATTCTGAGAATGGCTAGTAATATTCTATGGTATGTATCTGACAGTCCATTAAGGACCTCTTCTGTGACCCCTAAATCTATGTCTGGTTCCCTAACAGGTATCAGGGGTTAAAACACACTAATTATGTACCCTTCCATTATTTTTGAAAATTCTGTTTATACATTTCACACAGTCTTTAAGTACTGCTATTTTTTTAAATACTCATACAGAAAAAAATGACTTAAGTTTAAAGGCTGCTTAATATGTTTGAATTGTTTCTGTCACTGTTTATGCTAGATGTCAATTATTGTATTATTAAACATTCATACATGTTCACCATGGCAGTCCACCCATTTATTTGCCTGTTTTACTTATTTCTCAAGCAAGAAATATGGAGTTTTGAAAAGCTGAAGTTTTTTTTTTTTGCTGCTGTTATTGTTGTTGTTGTTGTTGTTGTTGTGAAGGCTGCCAGCCTAGCCAGATAGAATTGTGCAGATAATTCTGTCATTTGTAAATATAAATGTAAACTACAGACTTGTTGTCTTAAATGTAAAGAAATACTGTTACATGTGGAAATGCAAATAAATGTAACAACAGTGCACTCTACTGACCAAAGTAAAGCATGTGGTGACCATTTGGTGTAGACAGTGGTGCCAAGGGGTCCAGATGAAGAAAGTCTTTCTGTTGTTTTAACTAAGAGTTAAATTGCTAGATTTAAACATGCAAATTTATTTTTATTGCTCTGCTCCTGACCAGCTGCAAGATAACAAAAGGGAGATGTTAAAAATGTAAATTTAGTTAATGTCTAGCCTGGGAACTCCAGAAAGGGTGAAGAATTATGTAATTTTTTTTAGCAGAACTGCAGTTTCAATTTAAACAGTGAGAATCAGAGATTAAGCATTTTTGTCTTGATCATCCAACTCACAGCACTCTGCCTGTTGTCTTATGTAAGTTATCTTAGACTTGTTTCTTTTAGAGATAGCTAGAAAGTAGAAAGATTAGGCTGTGTTTTTCTGTGATGTCAGAACTTTACTACTGAATTATTTTAAATATTTCTGTGTGATCTCTGAACTTTTGACTAGCACTGTGTAGTAGAAAGTATTGTATTTTGGTTTTAATTATTTATTATTAAATATTTTAAAACCATTTAACTGTGGCTGATTTGTGTAGAGATAATTTAAGTTCTAGAGTAAATTGCATATTTATAGAGTTTACTGTACAAGTCACTCTAAATAAGCTTTGACTGATTAGTCACGCTTACCAATTGGATAATAATATTCCACAGTAATAATTGGACACCCTTTTAAGGGTCTTTGAGTAGCTGATAAATATTAGCTGGGTGGTGGTAAGTGGTACTACTGTATAGTCTGGGTAAAAGGGGCACAGCTGGAGAACCTGTGCTAGCCTTCCCCAGAAGTGTATGTGTGGTTGTGTAAACTCTTATCTCAAAGTGTGTGTGTGTCAGTACTTGGGCAGGGACACGAAGCACTGGTCGGACAGAGAGGGTGCTTGAGATTTTAGCTTGCCCAGCTGGCTGAGATCTGGACCCTATAGCTGTGCCAGTGGGGAGTCTTAATGGGGACCTAGGGAGCAAGGGAGCGACCAGCCCCGGAATGACTGTGATCTCTGTTTGCTCTTAAGGGAAATTGCACTTTACTGTATGTATTTGTTATCTTTTCCTCTCATAAGAGATGCCCTCTCTGGTGTTAGTGGTGAGGACTGAGGCTCCTTGATTGCTGGGCCAGGGCACTGGCATCACATTTGTGGTGGCAGTGGTTGGGATATCCTCACATTGGTGTTTGGCAGAGGTGGGATATCCACATCATATATTACTTAGTTGGAAAATACTAATTGGCTTGTAGTAGTGTGGGTAGAGTGAATTATGTAGCTTGTGTACAGTGAGCGTTGAAGGTGCTTTTGTACTCTAAAACAGCCACACAGTGAATATCAGAGTTCAGATCACAATTGTTTTATTTCTTTTGTTAGCTTAGTTAGTCAGGGTGAGCAGGCAGCATGTCAGCAGAGGAGTATGGAAATCTGACAAAGAGCCAGCTGGCGGAGATGTGCCAGGCTAGGGGACTGGTGTATGGAAACCTGACTAAGGCAGACCTGATTGCAGCCTTGGTTACAGCTGCATCAGAAAACAGCAACCAGGAGGATGATCAGACTGGCAGTGGAGATGCAATACCCTCAGAGAATGGACAGCTCAACCCTTCTGCAGTGGACTTAAAAATCCAGCTGGAGCTAAAGAGACTTGAGTTGGTGGCCAAGCATGTGGAATTAGAAGCAAATGAGCGACTACAACATTTTTAGGCTGAGGAGAATGAGAAACTGTTACATCTGCAAGCTGAGGAACAAGAAAGGCAGAGGCAGCATGAGAAGGAGATGCTGACTCTTTTCCAGAGTCATGGAGGTAATGGGGAAGGGAGTAATTGGACCCCAGAAGCACAAAAGGTCAGTAAATTTCTTCCGCAGGTTAAAGAGGGGAATGCTTTTGATAGTTTCATTCATATGTTTGAGAGGGTATGTAAACAGTATGAAGTTGACCAAGAGCTCTGGGTATGGTTCCTGAGCCCCTTAGTCCATGGTAAAGCTGCAACTGTTCTGTCCAAAATGTCTGACGTTGCATGTTTTGATTATACTGCTGTAAAAAATAGTCTTTTAGAACTGTTTAAGCTAACACCTGAAACATATAGGAAAAAGTTTTGTGAGCATTGATACAAGGCAGATGAGCGTATGTGTGAATATGTTGCTGAATTGAGCACTTATTTCCATAAGTGGGTAAGTGGATATCAGGACACCACTTTTGATGGGCTGGCAGATCTTTTGGTGAGGGAACAGGCCCTTAGCACTTTGCCTGAGGACATGAGGATCTGGTTAGCTGATAAACAATGTGCTACTTCAGATGAGTTGTGGAAAAAGGGAGACCTATACTTGGCAATTAGGGCAGCCCTGCACAGGAAGAGGACCCCCAGTACTGCTCATGGGTCTAAAGGAACCCATGGTGGGCAGCACAGACTACCAGAACAGAATGTGCCAGTAGCAGGGGAAGCCACTAGTCCAGGTACATGTCCAGGAGCTAGGGTCAAATGTTTTGAATGCAACCATTGGGGCCATGTGGCATACAGATGTCCATGGAGGCAAGGTGGGGAAGAAAAGGTGAGGGAGCCAGTAAATGGAAAGACAAAATGCCAATCGTAGGTTGTCTTGAGACAACCAGGGTCCTAAACTACCATTCTGCAGATGTCCTGAAAGGGAAAGATTTGGATGAGGTAGTACCATATGCTTATGCAGTTATAGGCAGTCAGGCTAGGAGACAAGCATGTGGGTCTGGTAGCCTGGGGAAGACCCAGACAGACTGCATATTTGCAGCCAGGACTGTTGAGGTGGTTACTTTAGGGAGGGAGCTACTCTGTAGCAGTGAGACTGAAGGTGAGCCACAGCATTTGTGGGTACTGATGGTCCATTTAACAGAGTGACTGCAAAGGTAGAGGTGAGTAGTAGAACCCAGGCCGACAGTGAGGCACCACTGTCAGAGGATGCCAGATTTCCTGTGGAAGAGGAGCTGGGAAGGGTTACAAGGAGAGAGTTGAGACAGGCTCAGCTCTCAGACCTTACATTGCAAGGCCTGAGATAGGTAGCTAGCAAGGCACCTGATTCCCAAGGAAAGGGGGAATCTGTATACTGGGACAAAGGGTTACTATACCGAGAGTGGACCCCTGAGGAAGGGATAGAAGGTGAGAGAGTACAGCAGTTGGTAGTGCCTAGATTGTACCATCTGGCGCTTCTAGCCATAGCCCATGATGTTCCCTTTGCAGGTCATATGGGCATAAAACGTACAAAGAGGCATATTATGCAGAACTTCTATTGGCCTGGAATTTCCAGAGATGTAACAGGGTACTGCAGGACCTGTGAGCAGTGCCAAAAGGTAGGCAAGGCAGGAGACATGGTGAGAGCTCCTTTGATGCCTTTGCCTGTGATTGAGGAGCCATTTCAGAGGGTAGCTATGGATATTGTGGGTCCTCAGAGTACCCCAAGTTCCACAGGAAAAAAGTATATCCTAGTGGTAGTGGATTATGCTACATGATACCCTGAGGCAGTGGCTTTGTCTTTCATTGAGGCAGAGAAGGTGCAAATGCTTTGTTAGAGATTTTCAGCAGGGTAGGTTTCCCAAAAGAAATACTGACTGACAGAGGTGTCAATTTGATGTTAGACCTCCTGGCCTGTCTGTGAAAGTCCTGTGGGTTGAAGCACATGAAGACCACCCCCTACCATCCCCAGACTAATGGTCTTGTTGAGAGGTTAAACACTACAATCATGTCCATGCTATGGCCATTTGCAGATCAATTTAAGAGGGAGTGGAAGAAATATTTGCCCCATCTGTTGTTTGCTTACAGAGAGGTTCCCCAGGAATCCACAAGTTTTTCACCCTTTGAGTTGCTGTATGGCCATAGGGTGAGGGAACCTCTAGATTTAATTAGAGATGAGTGGGAAGGTGAGGGTGAGTCTCACAAGGAGTCTGTTGTGGCATACATCCTAAACTTCAGGACAAGGCTCAGGGAACTCAAGGGCTTGGCCCAGGAAAACCTGGCAGAAGCCCAACAACAGAAAAAGGTGTGGTATGACAGGAATGCTTGAGCTAGAGAGTATGCTGTGGGGCAGCAGGTAATGGTTCTCATTCCTGTCAGACACAACAAGCTGCAAGCAGCTTGGGTGGGACCCTACAATGTGGCAAGAAATGTAAGTGATGTTAACTAAATGGTGGAACCACTAGGCAGACTGCAGGGGCACAAATTGTACCATGTTAACGTTAACATGATGAAACCTTACCATGATAGGGTGGCCCATGTGCAGAGCATTTGCAGTGGATTGCAGGAAAAGTCTGAGGAAGATCTGGGGACTGATCTCCTCAGTGAAGCTTGGGCTGACACCTCAGTGGAAGGGGTAGCAATGTTCCAGCAGCTATCTCCTACCCAAGTTCGAGAAATCCGAGCAGTGTTGCAGGAATTTGGGGACATGTTCACTGGGAAACCAGGGTGCACCCACCTGGTGCAGCACCAGGTGGATACAGGACTCTAAAAGCCTATTAGACTAGGCCCCTTTTAGAGTGCCTGAGAGAGTCAGACAGACTCTGAGGGAGGAGGTACAGGAGATGTTGGGACCACGGGTGATTCAAGAGTCCAACAGTCCCTGGGCCTCCCTAGTGGTGCTGATGCCAAAGAAGGATGGCAGCACCAGGTTTGTGTGGACTATAGGAAATTAAATAGTCACACAGAGTCGGATGCTTACCGCATGCCTATGACAGATAAGGCGCTAGAGCAGCTGGGTGGGGCTAAATATCTTACAACCATTTATCTTACCAAGGGTTACTAGTAGGTGCCCTTGACTCCCAGTGCTAGGGAGAAGTCAGCCTTTGTGAGTCCTTTTGGCTTGTATGAGTTCACAAAGATGCCCTTTGGAATGAAGAATGCCCCAGCAACTTTCCAGAGGCTGATAGATTGTATCCTAGCAAGAGCAGGAGGCTTTGCCCTTGCACACCTAGATGATATTGCCATCTACAGCCATTCCTGGCCAGAGCACATTCACCATGTCAGGGAAGTGCTGGTCAGACTACAGAGGGCAGGGTTGATCATTAAGCTGAGCAAATGTCAGGTGGGTATGGCAGAGGTTTCCTACCTAGGACATAGAGTGGAGAGTGGTAAGATACGGCCAGAACCTGCCAAAGTGGAAATCATTCAGGCATGGCCTGCACCTGTTATTAAAAAGCAGGTGATTGCATTTTTAGGGACAGCAGGGTACTACAGAAAGCTCATGCCCAGTTATAGTACCATAGCTGCACCCCTCACAGACATGACAAGGAAGAACAGGCCAGATAAGGTAGTGTGGACCCCAGCATGTGAGCAGGCATTCCAGAAGCTTAAAGAAGCTTTGGGAGTACCCCATGTGTTAGCCAGTCTAGACTACAGCAAATAATTTGTTGTGTAGGTGGATGCTTCAAACCATGGGGTGGGGGCTATACCTATCCAGATGTCTTCACAGGGGGAAGAGCTCCTAGTTGTTTATCTCAGTTGTAGGCTCCCATCCAGGGAGGAATGCTATGCAGATGTAGAAAAGGAATGTCTAGCCATAGTGTGGGCATTGCAGAAACTTCAGCCTTATCTGTATGGAAGGAAATTCACTGTTATGACAGATCACAACCCCCTAACATGGTTAAACAGAGCCAGCCAGCACAAAGCGAAGTTGCTAAGATGGAGCCTGGGGTTGCAAACACATGATATGTCAATGCAGCACTGCAGTGGGAGTAGCAATCCAACACAGATGGACTCTCAAGACAGGGAATGGGTTGCGGTACACTCAAATAGACCTAACCCTCTCAAGTGGTGTTTCTCAAGGGTCACTTGAAAAACTAGCTTGAGGTCTATGGGGGTGGGGGGGAGAAATGTGTAGGCTGCCAGCCTAGCCAGATAGAATTGTGCAGACAATTCTGTCATTTGTAAAAATGAATGTAAACTACAGGCTTGTTGTCTTAAATGTAAAGAAATACTCTTACACGTGGAACTGGAAATAAATGTGACAACAGTGCACTCTACTGACCAAAGTAAATCATGTGGGGACATTTTGATGTAAACAATGGTGCCGAGGGGTCTAGATGAAGAAATTCTTTCTATTGTTTTAACCAAGAGTTAAATTGCTAGATTTAAACATGCAAATGTATTTTTATTGCTCTGCTCCTGACCAGCTGCAAGATAACAAAAGGGAGATGTTAAAAATGTAAATGTAGTTAATGTGTAGCCTGGGAACTCCAGGAAGGGTGAAGAATGATGTAATGTTTAGCAGAACTGCAGTTTCAATTTAAACAGTGAGAACCAGAGACTATTAAGCATTTTTGTCTTGATCATACAACTCACAGCACTCTGCCTGTTGTCTTATGTAAGTTATCTTAGACTTGTGTTTTTTTTTAGAGATAGCTAGAAACTAGTAAGATTAGACTGTGTTTTTCTGTGATGTCAGAACTGTACTACTGAATTATTTTAAGTATTTCTGTATGATCTCTGAACTTTTGACTAGCACTGTGTAGTAGAAAGTATTGTCTTGTGGTTTTAATTATTTATTATTAAATATTTTAAAACCTTTTAACTGTGGCTGATTTGTGTAGAGATAATTTAAGCTCTAAAGTACATTGCATATTTATAGAGTTTACTGTACAAGTCACTCCAAATAAGCTTTGACTGATTAGTTACACTTACCAATTGGATAATAATATTGCACAGTAATAATTGGACACCCTTTTAAGGGCCTTTGAGTAGCTGATAAATATTAGCAGGGTGTGGCAAATGGTATTAATGTATAGTCTGGGTAAAAGGGGCTCAGCTGGAGAACCTGTGCCTGCCTTCCCCAGAAGTGTCTGTGTGGTTGTATAAACTCCTGTCTCAAAGTGTGTGTGTCAGCTACTTGGGCAGGGACATGAAGCACTGGTTGGACAGAGAGGGTGCTGGAGATTTTAGCTTGCCCATGTGGCTGAGATCTGGACCCTATAGCTGTGCCAGTGGGGAGTCTCATTGGGGACCTGGGGAGCAAGGGAGTGACCAGCCCTGGAGAGACAATGATCTCTGTGTGCTCTTAAGGGAAATTGCACTTTACTGTTTGTTATCCTTTCCTCTCAAATGAGACACCCTCTCTGGTGTTAGTGGTGAGAATTAAGGCTCCTTGATTGCTGGGCCAGGGCACGGGCGTCACAGTTGTTATAGCTGCTGTTGCTTTTATTTGGGACAACAGTACTTTTTAGAACTCTAGACATGTGTCTTGTGCCATCAGACTTATACCTAATGGATGGATCACTGATACTGTACTGCATTGTAATTTAAAGAGCATACTTGATTTTCTTGAATTTATCCTCAGTCCAATGTTTTCTATTTCTCTGAATGTAGTTATATCTTAGAATAATTAGATTTATATCTTATTGTAATTTTCTTAGCTTATAGTGGAGCTTTTCTCCTCGGGCCTCTGCTGAAAATGGACATGTATCCAGCCAGACTAGCCCGGTTAACAAATGTAAAATAAATAAAAATAAAAAAAAATAAATAAAATAGATGCTGCAGTCCTGTGAATGTCCTCCTTTGGAGGAGTTACCCAGTAACTATGAACCTGTTATCAGTTTGCCATACATTCCCTATTGCAATATTACTAGCTTATCATTTTTAATGTAACATAGGCAATTTATTCTTCAAGGGCAACAGCCACTTTATTTGTAGATGAAACAATGACATATAAAGTTGTTTCCTAGCAGCAACCTCTTCATTAATTAGAGAGCCCTTAAATGTGGAATTATTTAGATGACTGACTTCTGCAGAGATTTTGCATATTTACTGATACTGGTGAATTGTAATGACAAGTTTGAGTGGCCTTTTATGGTTGAAATTTTCTGAAATGGGTAGTTTTGTCATTATTGCTTTAAACTTTTTGTTTTATTGCAGACTAGAATACTGTTCATGATTACGAATTTAAAACACATTCTAACTGGTGCTGTATTATACACGGAATATAATTTAATACAAAAAAAACACACTTCTGGACCACAAAGTATCCAAATAGAAGTTTCAACAAGAAAAAACACGATAAAGGAAGCAGCCAAACCATTGGGACTATGAGAAAATAATAAGAATTTTCAGAGTAAGCTATTAAATTTGGAATCTAAATTTATTATCAGTTATAAAACCTGGTTTCCCAATGGAATGAATTTAGATGCATAATTACTATTAAGAAGTATTATAGAAATATTTTGTATCGTATTTAAGGTTTTTGTATTAACTAACTTTGTATTTCTTAAAATTGAGGTGAAAATGTATTATATATCACATTATTGATTAATTGTTTAATTTGTGTGAATAATTGGGGTGTGCATTTATACTGGTTAAAGTGAAGTGATGTTATTCCATGTGAAGGCAAAGGTCAAGGTACCAGAACTCAGTAAAGAAGAATCTTATATAATTTAATACAATCAGGAAGCTGAATCAAAGAATGCATACATGTATGCATGGCCCTAAAAATGTGTTTGAAAACAGCCCAGAGGAAAGTGTGAAATGCTCAAAATCATGGGCAAATTTTAAGCTGTATTCTTGTTACCAAAGCAATGGATGAAGATAAAACAGTTCACACCACATTACCTTGACCTGGCCAAGCCTTTTGACACAATACCCTACTCAGGTGGAGTACAAAAGATGAATAATGTAGGAGCAAACACTTACATCACTAGCTGCATTGCCAACTTGCTCACAGGATGCAGGAGATCAAAATAGGGGAAGAGACCAGTCACCAGTGCAGTCCCCCAGGTTTTGGTGCTGAGACCTTTTCTATTTGGCATATAGATGTCAAAAGTAAAAGATAATACCAAGGGGCTTTGCCAGCTAAGTTTGAGATGTCTGCAAGCTAGGAGCAGTTACTGAATCCCCAAATAACTTAACCAGCATGCAGGAAGATTTGTCACAAATAATAACTGGTGTCAAAATCATGACAATGCCCTTTGAGAACTGACCCAGTTGTTTGGCATTTGGGAACTTGTGTGTACAGTGATCTAACTTTTGACCAACATGTGCCCAGAGTTATAAGAAAGGCTTTCTATATTGCACAGCTTATAAACAAATTGATTGTGACTAGATCTGGAGATGATGTTGTCACCCTTTATTAAGCTCTCATTAGGTCAATCATTTTTTATGATACCCACTTTGGCATGTATCTGTCCAGCCCCATGCAACAATTGGAATACTTTCAGAGATACCTTACTAAAAGGATACAAGTCCAGAACAATAGGTCTTGCATGGACCACCTCAAAGATTTATTACTATACTCAGTATCCTACAGAGTGCTTAGAGGTGACATGTCTGACGTACAAGGCATTCTCCGACCTAATACAGATGGACCTACTGAACATCAGCAAGTCAAATGGCATCAGAAATACTCAGTCCAGGTATCTAAACTGAATGTTGTGGAGAGATGGATATATATCACAGAGACTACCACTGCTGCAGAACAGACTATCCATAAAAACAAAACAAAGCTCATCTGTCCATATTCAAATGCAACTTGGATCTACGGATGGGTAATAGAAAATGTACTCCAGGATTGCACCTCATGCCACTAATGGATAGAGGGAGTTCCTAAATGTTGCATCCCTTACATGTGTCCCCTCAAATTATCTATGGTATGATCACAGTTATTCTCACTACGGTTAAAATACAATTATCAGCCATGGGGTAGGTAAGACCAATCAGAAAATGTTAATTCAAACACCAAAAGGGATCTGGCTAAGCTTAAAATGTCCTCCAAGTGAACCTACATTGTGCTAGTAAATAGTTATAAAAATTGCCCTTTTTAGATCACTAAGTGCCCCTCTCACCCCCTCGCCCAGTATTCAACAGCTTCCAGCACCTATGATTGTCTTAAAAGAGAAAACAAAGAAAGGAAACAGACAAAGTTATAAGTGACAAGTAGATAATGTTGGAGAGAAAAAATGAAGCACGCTATGACTGAATCTGAAGATTATAATAATGTACTAGAGCGTGACTATTTGCTGTTGAAAGTATCAACAAAATCATTTAATGTAGAGGATTATGACCGGGTCACCAGTCATAACCTTCTTATTATGTTTTGAGACACGGATGCCAAGAAATTCACCTCAAGAGCCAAGTACAAGAGATAAATCTTACCATCCAACACCAACAAATACTTATAGGTTATGATCAGAGACCCGATCATAATTATTTGTAGTGCACGGAGCTTTAACTGTGCCCTGCACTACTAGTTACAGGAAAAAATGCTACGTGTTTTTCCATCTTTAAAGCCATAGAGCACTTAATGAGCACTGTCAGGAAAAGTATAATATAGTCCCTTTTGTTTATACTCATTATGCCACTCCTCTCAAATGTCTAGATTTTCACAGAATGTCCAGGTCTTTTCCACATATGTTTGGCCAGTTCCTCATAAAATATTTAGTTTTCAGACAGACCACTGAGGACTGATGTCACTAAATAATGACAGACATTTCAGATTCAGACATTGTATCCTTTGAAAAATGCAAGCAAACACATGTCTTATTATTCTAGGAACTTTTATTTTTATAAGAAGTTTATAGGAAAAAGGGGGGTGGGGTCTACTTTATGTGCTCAAAGTCCAAGAGTATCGAATATGATATTCTTGACATGAGTACACCAAAAGCACAAAACATTGAAACTGTAAACGGAAATCTCTGTGGGTCGAGAGTTCCATTTACATCAATGTAGTGCAATCTCAGAGTTGGTATATTTAAGGAGCGGGGGGTGTGGGGGTGCAGGGGGGCTTGCCCCCTGCTTACAATAGTTTAAATTCTTTTATTTTGTGTATTTTTTTTTTTTAGGACTTCGATTGTTTAATAGTTCGATGCATATGGTTCAACCCATATGCTTTCGAGCTATTAAGCTTTCAAGGTCCTAAAGAAGACCCGAAAAAGGTATCCTTATCAGTGCGGACAGCAGGCAGAAACAAATCTGTTTTTTATTCTGTTGCTGTCTTTGGTGGTAAGTACTGGCAGGGATGCTTAACATTTTTAAAATTAGATTTCATGCTATAGTAGTAATTAAGTCATTTGTCTTTATTCTAAATGTTGGACCATAATCACAATGCTCCATGCAGTATGGGAGGAATCTATGCCACTTTTATACATTGGGCAACACAAGCTGCAGAAGGTGATCTTTATTCATTATTTTATATCATAATATTGCCGCATTTGCAATGAGTAATTCAGAAATTTAATTGAGGGCATAGTAGTGGCCATGGCAACATATTCTGATCAGCGCTGCCAAGCAGTGAATGTATCAGGAATTACTGCACAGGAGGCACATACCATCTATGTTAAGCATATTAATGATCATGAGTAGGAATACTCCTCCCATCCCATCCTCTCCCCTATTACTATGATTATATAAAGAGGCAGTCATTCATTAGATACCCCTTCCATCCTTCCTTCCATGATAATACTTTTAATGCTTACAGTCCAGGGCACATTACATCATTTCCAATTCTGTATGCAAGTTGACATTAACATCATTATTATATATGCTGGCAGAACCAGAGTGATGTTTACAAATTCAGGTCACTGGATGCACTTTGCATGTTACTTGGCTAATATAATGATATACTGCTAGCATAATCTGCTGGCCTACAAAGCATGGCAGGATTCATTTCAGCAAGCTGGATGGTCAGAGGAAGTACCTGGACTGTATCTACTTTTCCTTGTAATCCTATCATTAGCAATACTAAATAGTACCAGAAGTAGAACATTTATGAATCACACTAATTTGAGTAATAAAACTATTCTTGATGTGTTTAGCTGAATAAATAATAAACCCATTGTAGCATTCTTTCAGGAACTCTATAATATTTCAACAGCATGGTTAAAATATTGGTAGGGGTCAGGGGTCTGCAACAAGCACTGGGCAGTATAATTGTCATTTATTTAAAAATGTTATAGTATGTTTTTGAATTACCTTTGTTTTACTAACAATAAACTATAGCATCTGATTAATAAATACGGTGTCTCAACTAGAAAAAACAATTGTCTTGTACTAAGATAAATTATAATATAAGGAACATTATAGGTTATATCCTAAGATAGTTGTGCACACACCCTCTAAAAGTCAAGATATTTCCAACATGCTCATGAATAAAACTGTACACATTTTACCAGTTCATTGTAGGAAGGCTTAAGATAAGGTTTATGGATGTGGTGAGAGAGGACATGCAGGTGGTTGGTGTGACAGAGCAAGATGCAGAGGACAGGAAGAAATGGAAACAGATGATCCACTGTGGTGATTCCTAATGGAAACAGCCGAAAGATGATGATGATTGTAGGTAGCACTTTTCTACTGCATACACTAGGCAACCCAACAGAGTTAATTGGGATCAAATAATGATGGCCTCGTTTGTGGCCAAAAACACCAGGACTTTGGTGTGGGCCAATACTCCTTGCTTTTGTTTTCACTAGTATAATATAAAATCTTGTAGACCCTAATATTTAATAATTACTGCTCTTGCAAATGTGACTGACATCATCTCAGAAGTATGGATCATAAATGCTCTATGTCAAGTAAACGTTTATAGTTATGTGAGTGATTTGGCTCTCAGAAAGAACCCAGGAGATGAACTTTGTGGTCTGGTCTTCATCCCAGCTGAAGCAACAAGAAGTACCTACATGGGTCTTTTTGCTCTGTCTCCATTTTCAGTATTTTATTCTTAGATGTTGGAGTTCACAGTAATAGCTTTTGTTGACACAATTTGCTGATAACTAAAATATTCATACAGCTGTGCTTTTTCCATCCTCAGCTGTACATTAGCATAAATAAAATAAAACTCATGACAGATGCAAAAGAACATATACAGGCACTCAATACAGGCAAATGAAACATATCTGCCTTGGAAAACAAGTAAGTCTTGCAAGCTTTTATAATTGGGTAAAACACTTAAGACAGAGACCATGCTTAAGGTCTTATGTGTTATTATAGATGGAAACCTCTCATTTGAATAGCAGTTGTCTTGGCTTTAAGAAGGGGCTTTGCTATAGCTTGAATAATGCCCAGATGAATTTCTAGTCACTCTGGTGATATCAGTGTGCTCATCTATACTTTATTCATATGTTATTGCCTTCCCTCAAAACAGAGTAGAACACTGCCTCTTTATGTGGCCTGACAAAATAATGGTTTGGCTCCTGCCTTGGCTTTACATATTGGTTATGACAAAACCACTCCTCTCTGAGATTTTGTCTGGAATGAACTGAAAGGAGGAATAACTCAGATAAAATACAACTAACTTCAAAATCTCATTTTACAAAAAGCAGCAGGTTCATTGCCCATCTCTTGCCTTTGGAATAAACTCTTATGTTCCATAAAAAGTTTGTTACTGTCTCACAACCATTAAAGGGAAATAGATGACTGTGTTGTGATATGCAATCTTCTTTATGGCACAGCTATAACAAGCTTCTAGAAGATTCCAACTATGTAATCTTTGTGTTAACCAACCAAGTTTTGAACCTATGAGAAACTTATGTCTATCAATTAATTTCAGACATATTAATCCCATCCACCATTATTGGATGATATTAGTTTAAGTGATATTACACACTCCAAGGGCTTCCAAGAATAATTATGTCTTTAAATAAGTTATTTTGTTGTTTAGACTCCTACGCTTTGTAACAGTAAATAAAATTAAGCAGTACTATTTATGTTATAATTGCAAAATAGTTGCTTAATGTCAAATATGTAAAGATTTACTGTCTTATTTATGTTGGTACTGCATTCCCTTAGGTGAAAGATAGAGGCCAGTACAGCAAAAATAAGTTTCTGGGTTATGTTTCTTCCCAGCATGTGATCCTACTTTGCAATGTCGTGCTGCCTTGTGCAGTGTAATCAGTGCTTCTCAAAGAAATGTGGGTATTACAAATGAAAGGTAGCACAAATCTATTCACAAGTGCTGCCACCTGCTGCTTTACAAGAGATGTACAATGCTTAACACTACTGACATTAACATGTAAAATAGTAATACAGCAATTTTCTGTATAGGCTGTCCTGCTTGTTTTTTAACCTGTTCATCTTATCAGTTATTTGAGACCCTTGTTCATACTGCTAAAAAATCTATGCACTGCCCTCATTGCCATACCAATTCATTTCCAATTAAAATAACATTGTTGGGGGTTCCAAGAGCCATATGTTTCTTGTTGTTCAGTGTTGATTTATTGTTTTGATGCAGCACTATAATTATTTGCTGCTGTAATGAACTGAAGATAAATGTAAAAGTGTAATACTAACATGGCACTTGTCTCAAAGCAAGCCTTTTGTTTTAAATGCTATTGGCAAGTGTGCCTATATGCAAACTATTCCTTGGTTTATTACTTTGCAACTTTGTTAACGGGGTGTGTGCAGCACTTTTTCTCAGACCTTGCTCAGATATGATCTGATCCATAAAGGAACAGTTAAATTTAAAGATTACACCTTTCACTCCAGTGCAGTGTGACTGTGATATTAACCACTGAGCTAGTATACTGTTCAATTATCATGTGGGAATCTTTTCATACTTCAGCCTGCATGCAGTGTGTCCTTTATACTTCCTCAGTTATTCATTAATATATGTATCTTCTCAGTCTGTTCCATCTGTGCCCATGTTGATCTCCAGTGATAGTTGTTTGTGTACTTTTATTCACTATGGTTGCATTATTGATAGTATGTTACTACTTAACCACTTTTAAATACTATGTTCTTGTTTTTCTTTTTTGATATCCTTCCCATGGTCTTTCAACAAAACAGTTTTGCCAAATGGGATAACATGACTCAATAAATAAACAATGTAAATGACATTCTACCAGTTTCTTAGTAAATGCAACACAGTAATTGACTAAGAATACATTAAATGTATAAGCTTAACAATAATTTGAAGATCAGAACTTTTATGCTGTTTCCAGCAAAACCAAAAAAAATACACTAGATCGCCCATTAACTTACCCAGCTCTCTTTATCTTTGTTTATGGTGATGAAAATATCACCAAAAAAGGCAAAGACAGTTGTTGCTGAAAGTATTTTCTCCTTGTCACAAAACTGAAGGTCAACGATCACTCTGAACCAGGCAGGTGATTTAACATCACACAGTGAAACTATTTCATATGGTCCACTTGTCAGAAGTTGTACTGTCAGTTCATCAAAAGATAATAGCTGTCCACCTTGTTTAATTGAGCAAGTTCCCTCCTTTTTGAAACATCCACGAACTCCATTTCTCACTAGACAGTACAGATCATTTGCGCATGATGTGTTCTTACAAATAACGTCACCACTGGGATAGCAGGTACAAGATTCTGTACAATCTGGATAAACAACTGTTTCATTCAGCTAGGGAAAACAAAAAAAAGTGAATCTATTTAAGTAATACAAATATTCATTATTTTCTTCTCTCATCATTTCTTTTTATCCAAACACCTTTATTGAATTATCACTTGTGACATAGCCAAATTTACATTCATATATAAGTAATCAAACTATATTAACATAAACATTATACTTCACATATATTGCTATATATCATATAACCTACAATCTATTACATACATTATTTATTTCCTGCCATTTTTTAAACAAGAAACATCTTTATTAAACCATACTACATAGGCAATTGTACATTTATACAAATGAAAACCACACTGAGACAATCCTAGTCACAGGCATTTTACATCACAAACCATACTGACACACACCCAGTTGCAAACATTATACATCATACAATATATAATCTACCCAGTCTTTCTCACTCAACATTACATAGCTCATTTAAGTCCTGCCACCTTTTAGACCTCATTCCTCCCTTGTATGTATTGTTCCCACAATTCCCAATTTTCCTATGTAGTTTGCTCCTACCCGTTTCTAAAGATCTCATTTCCATCTGTTTTATCTCTGTTATTATTTTCACTACTTCCAGTATAGTTGGTTTAGATTTTGATTTCCATTTTCTAGTAATTGCTTTTTTTGGCAGCCACCATTATTAGACACAGCAAGGCCTTACCATGTCTAGACAATTCTGAATCTGTATCATAGCTCAGAAAAATCATCTCCCTCATCAGAACAATCTGCCCACCCAGCATCTCTGACAGTGCATCCCACAGGGAATCCTTAAGTCTGCCAACTCAGAGCACTCCCAGAAAATATGCTCCCAATTGCCTATTTTTTCTCCTTCATACCTCCAACATTTACTGTCTGCTTGAGGAAACATTCTCTGGAGTCTACTTGGGGTATAAAAATATCTACATAAACATTTCCAGGCAAAAATCCTAAATCCTCTAGAATTTGTTCCATATTTGAAAGACATGCATATATCCTTACATTATTTGTGAATTGCTTATCCAATCTCTCTTCCCAATCTTTTCTAACCTCCTCCGATTGATTCTTATAGTTATCATGCAATATTTTGTATGCTCTGCTATTTATTCTTTTTTAATGACAACTTCTGTTCTAAATTATCGTAGAAACGCTACCAGTGCTGGTCTTTCATTTTGCCTATATTCTGATATCTATCCCTAATAGGGAAGGCAATCTGTAACCTGCAGTACAAATAAATTATTGGCATCTTCCCATTCTATCATCTTTCTCTCTCTAGTTATTTGCTCCCAATACCTTGGTTCATTTGCCAGTTTTGCCCAATAAATTCCAGCCTCTCTTGGCTTTTGTCTACATCCCTAATTGCAGTCATCACTATTGGCAGAATCTCCTTTCTCCATTCCAGTGTTGGTTTAGTTCTTAAAATACTTTCTGCTACTTTACGGATATAATATTCTACATAATTATTGTTATTCCCCAAAAAAGAACTGCATCCAAAATCCCAGTCTCTCCTTGTTTCTTGAGCCCATGTTTCATCATCATCCCTTTCCACTTTGAATTATAGTTTTCTGCTTGTGCTATGTATAGGTGTCTTAAATGTATTGCTGTGAAATACCCTTTCAAATTGGGTAATCCCAATCTGCCATGTTCTACAGAAGAATAAGTTTATCCTATTTGACTCTTGCCATCTTCCCCTCCCAGATAAAGCCCTTCAGCTGGTTATTAATTGCTACCCACAACTTCTCCTCTGGTTGATAAAAATAAGGCTGACCTATGTATTAGACTAAAGGGACTAAAGACATTTAACTGCTTGTATTTTATTATCCATATCCATATAACAAAGCTTCCATTTTCTCAGTTTTTGTATTATCTTTTGTTTAGTTTCTTCCCACATATCCTTAGCTGCTACACTAGAATCATTTTAATCCATACTCCTAAATATTTCACTTTATCATATCCCCATAAATATGGGTATTCCTGAACCAGTTCATGTGTGGGTACATAAATTACTGCAATTGCCTTTATTTTAGCTTCATTAATTTTGTATCCCAAAAAGATATAAAACTGTCTCAAAAAGTTCCATAACGCTCTAATGTCTTTATCTGTTTTTTCTATCATCATTTCTTGATGTCTGACTTTCAAATATTAATCATGTATATAGCTATATGGCTCCTTTGTGAATTTCAGGAATTATCGATTGCAACTTTTTTTTTTTTTTGCAGTTAATAATAATCTTTGAGATACTTTGGCTTAAATTATACATTTATCCAACTGTTTCCTTCCTTGAGACTATAGAATAATTATTTCTATTGGTATATGCTCAATTTTATAATGGGTAGACTGGTTGGGCTGACCAATCAGCATACACATTTTTTCATACTAACCTACTACCATTGTATAATATGTGTTATGTATTATGTGCTTGTGCCACAGCCAATTCTACTAGTAGACAGACAGACAGACAGAGATAGAAAGTGGTGGTGGATTACAGTATATATTCAAAAACATGCTATTAAAATGCAGGTATACTCAACAAGTAAGTTGTTCAAACTGCATTTAGAAAATGTAGTTTTTTAGGGTGAAAATCACACTGTCTTGTATACATGCTTCTTTGCTTCTTGTAGTCTTACTGCAGTTGCAATCAACAATGAGATCTCTACAAAATGGAGGGAAGGAGAGATTCTCACCAATGTAACCCCTTTAGAGAAATTATCATTTTTGTGAATTATCTAAAAAGTAGAATCTAACAGCCAGTTATCAATGTATTCACAAGCGAGAGAGGGAGAGAGACACAAAGACTGAGACAGATAGAGACAGAGAGAAAGAGAAATGGGCAAAGATAGAAATGCTAAGAAAGAGAGTCTCCTACTCATGGAGCGGGTTGATCCAAATTACTACAGACATCATGGATGAAAAAGGCAGCAATCATGGCCTAAAGAGACTAAGCATTGATACCACTGACTATTTTGAAATTTTCAGTGAGAAAATATTTTCAGCTATTTAAAAACAAGACAATAAATGGATCAATGACCTTTTTATAAACAGGCTTATCTTTAATTCAAGGCTATTTTTTGCCAGGTGATTAGGTTTATTTGGATTTTTGATAGTGGTGGCTCAAGGAAAGATACTGACCTTCTTTCTGCAGGAACGATGTCACATGCTGGTAGATCAGTTTCTGACATTTTTACGGTTAACCTTCATATCAATCATTTCATACTCCTTTATAGAAGGTAGTGGGCAACTGAGGTTTCCATTCCAAACTGTACAGTTTGAAGATGATAATTAGTTGTCTCCTCATGTCTAGTTGTGTAGAGGGATGAAGCCATGACCGTGAAAAAGATTAATCAGGTTCATGTAGTGACTTCAGCACTTCAGGACTGAGTTTGAGGGAAGAATAAAGGGGTGGTTCCCACCTACCTCCCAATTTGAAAATGTTTTTGGAAGGGGCTTATGCCTGGACATATGTGGTCAAAGAATCAGCAATGATGAACAGTGGTTCTACTGAGGTGCTGCCTGCAAACAGGGGCTAGGTTTGTTTGATGACATGCCCATTGAGGTGAGCATGACAGTTACAAAGCCTGTTGTATACTGGTCCCCTTGGTGGCTGCAGACATGCACAGGAAACTGATATGGTGATATTAAAACAACCATATTGTGGCCTCACTCCTGGTTCACCCACTCCTAATGCCAGGAATGAATAGATCATAGATGTCCAACCAGATGAACGAATGTACCAATGGGATGGCTGAGCGGAGAGTCAGTGGAAGACAGAAAATGGGGATAAAAATGCAACCATCTCTCACTCATCTCCTTTCTGACAAAAGTGTTAGAAGCCGTACTTCACATCCCATTAAAAAAAATACATGCACATTCATAGCTAGCTTGGTTAAGGAGACTATGGGCACTAGAAAGGGCTATAGAAAGGGGTGAGTGCAACAGCAGCAAGCTCATGACCTATGTGTTTGGTAGACATGGTGCTGACAGTCATACTGGGGATTCATGACGGGAATGTGAGTAGCACAAGTTTGAAAATAAATCTACAATGTTCAGAAAAAACAAATGTGTCTAGTATTAGTAATACCACTGCTAATTCATAATTCTTAATATATGAAAAATGTTGATTAAGAAGCAGTTCATCTTTAAAATAAAGTATATAACTTATTGCATGTAACAAATAAATAAAGCAACAAATTCAAAACTTTGGGGCTACAGTTAGTTATGAGCACTTGTAGATACCCTAAACATCATTTATACATTAATAGTATATCAAGCAAAAATGCAAAGAATTTGAAGCTTGAGTGAAATAAAACAGAAAACAGATGTTTTCAAGGGTCTAACTGTGACCTACCCCCTACTCCCCATCTTTGAGCAGCTAGTATGTCTAAATTGTAATGATCTCAAAAAAATGTGAATGCTTGGTTTTAAATGAAACATTCTCTTTATCTCTAAGCTACTTTGATCTTGCTGTCAGTATACACAGCAGGAACGTTGCATGCAGCCACCGCAAATTATTGTAGGGGCATAACTATATTTGGGTAAAGCTGACTTTTTATTTTGAAGCAACTTTTAATATCTTAACTTGTTAGCATAAGCAACATTTCATTTTGGATACCAAAGTAAGGATGTTAAATGTCCTATTTTACTGTTATAAATAATTTGTTGGAAAGATCAGTTGGTTGTACTAATTGCCACATATTCTAATGGATTAAATTTATCTGACTTTTTGAAAGTTAGAAAAATTAATTTTAGGTATACCAGCTGAGCAAAAGCTTCAAAGTCTCCATCACTAAAAATGTGTTTCATTTGTTGCTATCTATTGAGAGCACTACATGAGATTATAACACAATTGTATAATTCTTGGTCAATTAAACATCTGTTTTTCTAATTTTATTTCTATTGATGTGATTTTGCTTTTATAGAAAAAGTCATGTAGTAGGTGTTATCAGACCCTAAAACAAATAACTTACAGTGGCAGTGACTTATACACTATCAGGCAGTTCACCAGATGGATCTTGAGTAAGTCTGCCTGTAGAAAGACGCGGCATGGAATCAACAGGGTGATTAACATGAGCTGTGTCAGGTAGCATATGTATGAGTGTTGGACTTACTTTTAATTATTATTTGGAGTGGTACAGCAAACAAACAGTTCACTTCTCCTAAAGCAAGTCAGAAAGTTTCTAATCACTAATGGGCTGTTAGTCCTTGGTAGAGGTACCGTTTTCCTCAAATATCGAATGATATCTCAACAGCACTGCATAACTCAGATGAAAAACCAATGCATCTCAGAATGAACAACAATGCCATATGCAGGTTTATGATATGAATAATTTTTGTCAGATTTATTTGAATCTTGTTCAGCAAAGGACTCTCATAAGCTCCCAGGAAAGTTCATAAAATAATTCTGTGAGGAGGTAATGATTGTAATGAAGCTGCTGTGGTCACAGGTGTACTATGATATTTTGATATCGGCTCAGAAAACTGGTAATGGCATTATGTTTTCTGTGAGTTACTGTGCTCAAAGTTAACTATTGCTGTTATTACTGAGACTCTGTTTGTCGAATTCATGTTCAATATTTTATAAATGTAATATTACTGAAAATGGTCCTTTATGTTCAAGTAAACTGAATTGATAAATGAATTAAAATATATAAAAATAAAACATTACTAGACTGCATTAATTTTGCAAACAAATTATGCTAACTGGTTGTCAAACATTCAAAAATGTCTTAGAGCTAGATGGCCACTAATAGATTCCACAGTAACTATTAAATTGTAAACGCTACACTTATGACAGTAGCCTTTCTTTATATGTTCAAATGTCCAAGGATCAAAGAAAAACAATGATCCTTCTAGTATGGAGATCTGCTCTAGAAGGGAACCCTTATATTTTCACTGAAAGTACACTATTATGCAAGTTTCGGGGAAAATATGCTTGACATAATTAAATATGATTACCTCTATAGGTCTTAGGATTATAGGGAAATGGAAATACAGATACTATGGGTGAAGGTTACAGAATGAAGTATGGCTGACTTAAAGTTAAAATATAGCTGTAACATAAAACTAAAACATATTGGAGAGATAGAGAGACCAATCCTGCTTAAAGATGAATTGTGGCAATTGTATGGGTACCCAAAAGTTCATCCCTGGCTTGACATGTTTTTCCCTCGGGAAAGTATGTGTGTGTGGGGGGTATATTTTGAGGGTGGTATTTATCAAGGTGCACATAATATTCTGATTTACTTGTCTTGTAGTTCCTATAATCCCATGGTCTCTGACTTCAAGTATTGTAAATAATATCCACAGACGTGGCATTTTTATTTCTGTGCTCTCATTTTTCCATATTTGTAGAGGAAGCAGTATGTGTGTGTTGCTTTTAATCCTGCTTTTACGTGGAAAGTTAAGTTGCACATGTTCTAAAACATAATATTTGTAAAAGAAAAAACAATAGGTTGTTTGCATATATATAAGCTTGAATCAAGAAAATGTTCTTATAAGGTTGAGGGGGTTGCATAGTACAGTAGAACAGTAAAACAGCAGAACAGAGAGACAAACTGCTGTAATGGTTTTATATATATATATATATATATATATATATATATATATGTATATTTACTAAGGAAGATAGAAGTGCGTGTATGTATACATATATTACACTAATGAGATGTTCTTTTTTTACTCCAAATGAAAAACTTAAAAACATTTCCATCAAATCAAGCAAGAAGACATACCTTATAATACCGCCCTTTGTAGAAACATCCACATTTGTCCATTGTTACGCACTTTTCACCATTATAAACAAATCCAGGGTTACATTCACAGCCTTCAAAGCATCTTTCATTGCATCTCAAAGAATTGGTAATACTAGCACATGTGTGATCACATGTTTTTGTACAGAGTTCATAATGGCTGTTGTCTTGGCAGGTTAATGCTGAAAGCAAAAACAAACTGTTTTACTATAAGTGCATGACTGCTAGATAAGGAATGAAAAACAGTCTAAAAACATTAAGATATTTAATTTAAATATCAAACACATTACTGAAGTGGATTATATATGACATTATCAGCATATATATGTCGCTTTACTGTAGGAGGGTCGAATGGGGAGGATATTCTTTTAATTTTCTGTATGAGAAAAGTTATGATAATTTAGTAGTGATTGAA